>NC_069501.1:921939750-922239750 GCF_027579735.1 Bombina bombina | reverse complement strand
ATCGAAATTACACAGGAATAAATATTTAAATATGCACAGTGTGAATTGTAATTTAAGTACACTGGATGTGCAACAATCACAGAAATTCATACCTTTAAGTACTAAATACAAAGCGTAATTGTTGTTTTTTTAGTAAAATGGGCTGAACTTGGGCATTCCATGGGCGTATATTAAATTGTCTTTCTAATCACAGTGTAATTCTGTAAAGATTTTTGCACTACAACTAACACTTTTATCTCGCCAACTAAAAGGTGGCAAGTTTTTCTCAAAACACTGAGAATACTTATAAATAATCCTAAAAGACAAATTGTAAGATTGTAAGATGCTATTCACAGAATGCAGCATAATGTGATTTGTATTGGCTGCAGGATTTACTTTTTAAAGTGCACCCTCTGCTCACTGCTAATTTTGCTCCATGGTGCGAAGAGTCCCTTTCCAGTCACTTTCAGGGACTGCCCCTTTTTTATGACAATTCCACCAGAGCAGCCCCTGCAAGGGTCGGAGAGAAAAACCATGTCTGAAGTTGTGAGGCTTATATCATTGGGCCCATAATGTAACATCCCTTTAATAAAAAACAGCTTTTACATGTGTCTAGTGATTGTGCCAGATTGGTTATTGGCAGTGATCAGTTGATCCCTATGCTAAATGCTCATTAAGAATAAATCATTTAAAAGGACAGTAAACACAGGATTTTCTAAGAAATCTAAACTTCATGTGTAAATGATATGTGCTGTACGTAAATCACTCTCTTTACTTCAGTAAAAAGCATCCAAATTTACCACACAGTAGCCCTCTGGATGTCTTAACCAACAGCCTCAGGTCTAGACATTTATTTTTCAGATTTTCAGCAATTTATAGTTTAGTCAATTACAAGGTTATCAACCACGCCACAGGTGCAACTTAACCCAAGCTTCTGTTTTTTGGTCTCTCAGACGTCCAGTACACGTGCTGTCACATCCTTCATAGAGCACACACAACAATGTTAACAGTGGGTTGGGATGCTTGCAGCATGCTTTTTACGTAATGTAACACATTAAATGTAAATTAAATAAAAAGCAACACTTCTTAAAAATTAAGGGCCAGATTACAAGTGAAGCACTAAATATTGTTTTATCGAAAGCGATATTTGCGCTCCACTGTGTAATACCAGCGCGCACTGGTATTACAAGTTGTAAGCAATGCGAACACGAGCTTGCGTTTACATTGCTGGGAACCACTGCGCTCACGAGAACAAACTTCCATAGGCTCCAATGGGAGACTCGTTCTGATGCCGTCAGTGATGGCACAGAACCTAAGCGCAGAGAAGGGGGTAAGTAGTGCAGTGATGACAGCAAAAATAAATATATATGTGTATGGCCATATACATATATATTTATGTGTTAATGTGTGTATATACACATATTAACACATAAATATATACAGTATATAGCATATACATTTAAATTTACTGGGAACACACAGTTCTCATAGACCACAATGAAAGGCACTTTCCCCCCACTCCCGCCAACTTTACCCCCAAAATACTGCCTAGTACAGTTATTTTATTAAAAAATAAAGATGCTGCTAGCTTATTTTTTTTAATAAAATACACTACACTGTACTTTGGCAGCATTTGTGGCATATTTATAAAATTAACCAGAGATCTGATCTCTCATTAATTTTATAAGCACTAATTGCTACAGCGAGCTCGAAGTAGCAATAGCCAGCTACTTGTAATGGCTGGTTAATTATAGCACGCCCGCAAATGGGCTCCCCTTGTAGCGCTCCCCTTGTAATCCAGCTCTTAGTATTCAAAATGTTATTCATTGGAATTGCAGCAGAACAAGCTTATGAACAAGCATTATGAGCAGGGAAAGGGGTGTCTGCAGCCTTCTCAAGTAGAAGTAGGGGCCGCCAGCTAAGTAATCAAATAGAAAAATATAAAGTTAAAATTATCAGGGAAAGACATAAAGGATAGTGAAAATGAATAAATAGTCTGTATGTATTTGTATAAAGTAATATTCAAATATGTTTTATTATATGTAAGTTTACTGCCAACAAAATACTTTTTTTTATTAGATGTTTTTATTTTGCTTTTGTTTCTTAAGATTTTAATTAAGGAAAGTATTCACAGAATATATTTTCAGAGTGCACTTGTTTTGTCATAACTGAACTTATCTACTGATTTTTTTTATTCTCTCTCTCAATACTGAAATATCTCATAATGCTTCAGAAAGACAATTTCCTTTGTTACTAGAATTAGTTTTCCATTTTCATTATCTATGTGGTTTGATGTTGGGTCATCTACTTGGATAATGTGAACTTTCTATCTTTGTCAATTGAATTGTCCAATTTCGTGCCACTTTCATGCCTTGATATAGTTTTCCATTTCTTGTTAATGATGAAATCTATTCTACTGGTTCTTTTATTCTTTACAATATAATGTAGTTAGTGCTTTTGAGATCAATGATCAAAAATACATTAATTTCACATCATTGAAACCTACAATTTGTAGCTCTAGGAATGTTGGTTCACTAAATACCCTCCAGGTTAGGTATGTCAAACTGAATTGAGAATAATGCGTTATAAAGGTTATATTTCCATGCATATTTTAAGGCAATTTTTTTCTTTACCATTTTTATTCTCTACTCCACCCAACGCTTTCTATATTAAGAGCTCTCTACAGGGAGTGCAGAATTATTAGGCAAGTTGTATTTTTGAGGATTAATTTTATTATTGAACAACAACCATGTTCTCAATGAACCCAAAAAACTCATTAATATCAAAGCTGAATAGTTTTGGAAGTAGTTTTTAGTTTGTTTTTAGTTATAGCTATTTTAGGGGGATATCTGTGTGTGCAGGTGACTATTACTGTGCATAATTATTAGGCAACTTAACAAAAAACAAATATATACCCATTTCAATTATTTATTTTTACCAGTGAAACCAATATAACATCTCAACATTCACAAATATACATTTCTGACATTCAAAAACAAAACAAAAACAAATCAGTGACCAATATAGCCACCTTTCTTTGCAAGGACACTCAAAAGCCTGCCATCCATGGATTCTGTCAGTGTTTTGATCTGTTCACCATCAACATTGCGTGCAGCAGCAACCACAGCCTCCCAGACACTGTTCAGAGAGGTGTACTGTTTTCCCTCCTTGTAAATCTCACATTTGATGATGGACCACAGGTTCTCAATGGGGTTCAGATCAGGTGAACAAGGAGGCCATGTCATTAGATTTTCTTCTTTTATACCCTTTCTTGCCAGCCACGCTGTGGAGTACTTGGACGCGTGTGATGGAGCATTGTCCTGCATGAAAATCATGTTTTTTTTGAAGGATGCAGACTTCTTCCTGTACCACTGCTTGAAGAAGGTGTCTTCCAGAAACTGGCAGTAGGACTGGGAGTTGAGCTTGACTCCATCCTCAACCTGAAAAGGCCCCACAAGCTCATCTTTGATGATACCAGCCCAAACCAGTACTCCACCTCCACCTTGCTGGCGTCTGAGTCGGACTGGAGCTCTCTGCCCGTTACCAATCCAGCCACGGGCCCATCCATCTGGCCCATCAAGACTCACTCTCATTTCATCAGTCCATAAAACCTTAGAAAAATCAGTCTTGAGATATTTCTTGGCCCAGTCTTGACGTTTCAGCTTGTGTGTCTTGTTCAGTGGTGGTCGTCTTTCAGCCTTTCTTACCTTGGCCATGTCTCTGAGTATTGCACACCTTGTGCTTTTGGGCACTCCAGTGATGTTGCAGCTCTGAAATATGGCCAAACTGGTGGCAAGTGGCATCTTGGCAGCTGCACGCTTGACTTTTCTCAGTTCATGGGCAGTTATTTTGCGCCTTGGTTTTTCCACACGCTTCTTGCGACCCTGTTGACTATTTTGAATGAAACGCTTGATTGTTCGATGATCACGCTTCAGAAGCTTTGCAATTTTAAGAGTGCTGCATCCCTCTGCAAGATATCTCACTATTTTTGACTTTTCTGAGCCTGTCAAGTCCTTCTTTTGACCCATTTTGCCAAAGGAAAGGAAGTTGCCTAATAATTATGCACACCTGATATAGGGTGTTGATGTCATTAGACCACACCCCTTCTCATTACAGAGATGCACATCACCTAATATGCTTAATTGGTAGTAGGCTTTCGAGCCTATACAGCTTGGAGTAAGACAACATGCATAAAGAGGATGATGTGGTCAAAATACTAATTTGCCTAATAATTCTGCACTCCCTGTATACTTCTTACAACCTTTCATTGGTCTGAAGATGTTTGTAGAATAACTAGAATCTGTTAGAGCAAGGGAGAACGAACAATGACAAGGGAATCCACAATCTGTCACCCAAAGGGCCCAAATGGCTCACTAGATACAGCAAGATAACACTTTTATTGTGGTCATTATGGGGCTCTTTTCTCACACTCCTCCCTTCCTCACCTCCTTTACCAGAGGGTTAATTCAACAATGGTCAGGGACTTCATTAAAGGAACATTAAACATTTTGAGATTCCCTTAGGTTCCATAAAGTAATGGACATTGCCAAGTTGTAACTTGTTATACTTGATTTAATTTTCCTCACTAGAAGAGATTAAATAAAGGAAAACTAGGTTTCAACATGGTTACATCCATCAATTTATAGAACCTTAAATACTTTATAGAAACTAAAACATTACATTTAGTTCTTGATTATTGAAATAACTAATTTAATTGAAAAAATCTACATATTTTCTCAAGCTAATCTGTGCTTTGAATATATAAACTTATTGTTTAATTTCCCTTTAAAAGATAAAATAGAAAGTTCTCTGTTTAGTATGTCCCTTTTTATCATGTATATGAACAAGCAGCACTTAAACATATTAAAACTATTTTAATGCAGGAAGTGAATAATTATGTTCAGCTGTCTTGGAACTTAGTTACTGGCTAATAGGGGCAACTCCTTCAGAATATGTTGGTTTTCTTCAGTACACAAACCATTTTTTTTAAAAAAAGTTATACATTTTGAAACATTCTACAATTCTACATTTTAGAGGGAAAAGAGAACATTTTTAAATTTTTATCTGCAAGAATGAGCTTTACAAAAATTGGCATATATGGACTACACGCATTGGGTACTTATGGTTTGTTCTCTCATTTTTACAAAGTAATGCAAATTTCCCTATCATAGAAAGCAAGTATACAAGGTTAGTGAAATATGGCAGATAGCATGTTTTAAGGTTTGCCAGATAGTTGTCATGGTGAAATTTGTCAGCTAAAATTTTACAATGAAAAAACTATCATTGTTAAATATTACAGACACTGAGCTCACATAAAATGTAAACATCAGAGAATAAACTGCCTCATCCATAAGTTGCATGAGAATGTATTAAAGAGGACAGAATGATAGGCAGAGAAGAGGACACTCAAGTCTATGAACATCTCTTTTGTTACTAGACAAGTCTCTCTCACCAACTACAGATCAGTGCTGGTCCATGAAGTCTCATTGGCAGTTGAATGATCTGAAGGCTTTAGAAAGAAATATATTCTTTGTTTTTAGCATATGTATTGAACGTTTTGCAGTAAGTTGTAACAAAACCACTAGCCATATTTATAAAACATGATAATGCAAAATATTATAAATGATCTTTCCATCTCAAAATCTCCACTAACACCTTAATATTGAGGACAAATTGCTAAATTGTCATGATCTTAAAGGGACAGTCAACACTAAAAGAAAGGAGCTTGACGGCCCGTGTTTCTGGCGAGTCTTCAGACTCACCAGAAACAGCAGTTATGAAGCAGCGGTCACAAAGACCGCTGCTCCCTAACCTGTCCACCTGCTCTGAGCAGGCGGACAGACATCGCCGGAAATCAACCCGATCGAGTACGATCGGGTTCATTGACATCCCCCTGCTGGCGGCCCATTGGCCGCGAGTATGCAGGGGGCGGCGTTGCACCAGCAGCTCTGGTGAGCTGCTAGTGCAATGCTGAATATGGAGAGCGTATTACTCTCCGTATTCAGCGAGGTCTGGCGGACCTGATCCGCACTGTCGGATCAGGTCCGACAGACCTTGTTAAATAGAGGCCTAGAACTTTTATTGTTTTAAAAGATAGATAATCCCTTAATTACCCATTCCTCAGTTTTACATAACCAACACAGTTATAATAATACATATTTTACCTCTGTAATTAGCTTGTATCTAAGCCTCTGCAGACTGCCTCCTTATTTCAATTCTTTTGATAGACTTGCATTTTAGCCAATCAGTGCTCACTCCTTGGTAAATTCGAGTGCATGAGCTCAATGTTATCTATATGAAACACATGAAATAACACCCTCTAGTGGTGAAAAACTATTAAAATGCATTTAGATTAGAGGCGCCTTCAAAGTCTAAGAAATTAGCATATGAACCTCCTAGGTTTAGATTTCAACTAATAATACTAAAAGAACAAAGCAAAATTGGTGATAAAAGTAAATTGTAAAGTTGTTTAAAATTACATGCCCTATTTGAATCATGAAAGTTGTTTTTTTTTTTTGACTTGACAGTCCCTTTAAATGTACAATATAACTGAGATATAAGTGTAACAGAATGTCTATAATCTTTGAAGAAAAAGTTTCAGCAACAGAAAGAGTGAAACATCTTGGCCTCGATCTGATCTGCAGCGTCGCCCGCAAAAGCCGGCAACGCCAAATTTTGCGCTGGTTTGGTATCACATATACGGCGTAACCTAGAAGTTACGCTTGTATATTTCTGCCTTCGTCCGTAGTTTTTTTGGCCATAAACAGGTATACCAAACCAACGCAGTTTGGTATCCAATATACAGCGTAAGGACTTACGTGGCGAAAATGGAGAAATTCTACTCCATTTTAACCTTGCCACAAATTGCAGGCATAGTAAGCCTTACGCTGTCTATTGAAGCCCCGTAACTCCCTAAACTAGCTGCTAAATAAAACCTAACACCTAACGCATGCGCAATGTCTATCTACCTGGCAACCGTGATCCCCCGCCGCAATCCCTAATAAAGTATTTAACCCCTAAACCGCCGCTCCCAGACCCCGCCGCCACCTACATTAAATGTATAACCCCCTAATGTGAGCCCCTACACCGCTGCCACCTACATTACCTACCCCCTAATGTGAGCCCCTTACACCGCCGCCATCTACATTATCTACCCCCTAATGTGAGCCCCTTACACCACCGCCACCTACATTAACTACCCCCTAATGTGAGCTCCTACCCCACCGCTAACTATATTAAAATTATTAACCCCTAATCTAATCCCACTATACCGCCGCCACCTATATTAAATTATTAACCCCTAATCTAATCCCCCTATACCACCGCCACCTATATTAAATTATTTAACCCCTAAAATACTAAACTATCCCTACCACTAAACCTAATTCTAACCCTACAAATAGCCCTGAAAAGGGCTTTTTGCGTGGCATTACCCCAAAGTAAACAGCTCTATTGCCAGCCCTTAAAAGGGCTTTTTGCGGGCCATTGCCCTAAAGTAATCAGCTCTTTTACCAGCCCTTAAAAGGGCTTTTTGCGGGGCTTTGTCACAAAGTAATCAGCTCTTTTGCATCTAATCTAAATCCCCCTACACCGCCGCCACCTATATTAAATACATTAACCCCGAATCTAATGCCCCTACACCGCCGCCACCTATATTAAATATATTAACCCTAATTAAATTAGGGTTAATATAGTTAATATAGTTATTATATTATATATTTTAACTATATTAACCCTATATTAGGGTTAATATATTTAATATTGTTATTATATTAAATATATTAACTATATTAACCCTATATTAGGGTTAATATAGTTAATATTGTTATTATATATATATATATATATATATATATATATATATATATATATATATATATATATATATATATATATATATATATATTAAGTATAATAACCCTATCTAACTCTAACACCCCTAACTAAATTCTTATTAAAATAAATCTAATTACTATTAATATTATTAATTAAAATATTCCTATTTAAAGCTAAATACTTACCTATAAAATATTCCCTAAGATAGCTACAATATAATTAATAATTACATTGTAGCTATTTTAGGGTTTATATTTATTTTACAGGTAACTTGGTATTTATTTTAACTAGGTACAATAGCTATTAAATAGTTAATAACTATTTAATAGCTACCTAGTTAAAATAATTACCAATTTACCTGTAAAATAAATCCTAACCTAAGTTACAAATACACCTACACTATCAATAAATTAAATAAACTACAAATCTCTAAACTAAAATACAATTAAATACACTAAACTAAATTACAAAAAACCCCCACTAAATTACAAAAAATAAAAAAGATTACAAGAATTTTAAGCTAATTACACCTATTCTAAGCCCCCTAAAAAAAATAAAGCCCACAAAAATAAAAAAAAATCCCTAACCTATTCTAAATTACAAAAGTTAACAGCTCTATTACCAGCCTTTTGCGGGGCATGCCCCAAAGTAAACTGCTCTTTTGCCTGTAAAAAAAAAACACAATACCACCCCCCAACATTAAAACCCACCACCCACATACCCCTACTCTAAACCCACCCAAACCCCCCTTAAAAAACCTAACACTAAGCCCCAGAAGATCTCCCTACTTTGAGTCGTCTTCACCCAGCCGGGCCGAACTCTTCATCCAATCCTGGCGATGTCATCCAAGCGGCAAAGAAGAAGTCTTAGAAGACTTAGGTTTAGTGGTAGGGATAGTTTAGTATTTTAGTGGTTAAATAATTTAATATAGGTGGCGGTGGTATAGGAGGATTAGATTAGGGGTTAATTAATTTAATATAGGTGGCTGCGGTGTAGGGGGATTAAATTAGGGGTTAACAATTTAATATAGCTGGCGGCGGGGTAGGGGGATTAGATTAGGGGTTAATAATTTTAATATAGCTGGCGGCGGGGTAGGAGCTCACATTAGGGGGTAGGTAATATAGCTGGCGGCGGGGTACGAAATCACATTAGGGGTAGTTAATGTAGCTGGCGGCGGTGTAGGGGCTCACATCAGGGGGTAGTTAATGTATCTGGTGGCAGTATAGGGGCTCACATTAGGGGGTAGTTAATGTAGCTGGCAGCGGGGTAGGAGCTCACATTAGGGGGTAGTTAATATAGGTGGTGGTGGGGTAGGAACTCACATTAGGGGGTAGTTAATGTAGGTGGCGGCAGGGTCCGGGAGCGGCGGTTTAAGGGTTAATAACTTTTTTTATTATTAGGAGAGTGAGGGGGGATAGCGGATAGAGGCTAATGTTTGTTTGTATGTTTGTCGGGCTATGTTTGGGAGGCGAGTTATACAGTACGGGAGATTTAATAACTTAGTCAGGTTTTGTAGGCGCCGGCAGTTTCTAAAGTGCCGTAAGTCAGTGGCGACTCCAGAAATTTGTACTTACGCAGATTTCTGGACATCGTTGGTTTATCCGACTTACGGCACTTTAGTATCTGACGGCGCCATATATGGGATAGCTCGAGTTGTGAGCTGAAACTACGGGCGGCGGGGGTTCCCTCGCTTGCGCCACAAACTACGATCTATATCGGATCGCGCCCCTTATGTCTGAGAAAAAGCAACCTCCTTTTGGAACAAATAGCAGTTGTTATGTGATGTTGTTATGTTGGTCAGTTTTGTATACAGGGGTTTTATGGGATTAACAATAAAACAAAGGTTTGTAATCATACTTTGAGAAATGTATACTTAGTTTTTAAGGCAGTTTTTTTAAAGGTTATACATGCACACAAATATACACACACACACACTAGAATTAAACACATTTTGCTATCAATTCACTATGGGCCAGATTGCAAGCGGAACACAAACATTTTAGCTCTATTGTGTGTTAACATTGCTCAAGCACAATCAATACATCTTCCATTTTAGCGCTCAAGCAATAGTTTAGGAAATGCTAACATCTGCTTGTCTAATTTCTATAAGGTATTGCTCAAGCACTAGGCTATATATACAGGTATATGTGCACACATACACCTACCTCATCTTTGACCTATTCCCAGTCCTGCTCTGCCACTAAATCTATTTTCATTAATAAACTCTTGTTTCATAAGTATTAATTCTAAATAAAACTTCAAATCTTTATTTCCATAGCATTTTCATGTGTTTTGCTATCAGGGCCGTCAATATACATTTTGGGGCCCTTTACTAAACCATTGATCGAAGCCTCCCCCCATTTGACCTGTGCAATTTTTGGTCAAATTACTAAAATGTGTGAGCATCTTGTAATGTTAAATAAAGCGCACACACAGAATCACAGTATATTGAATAATTTGAAATGGAAACATGCTTTGAAGTGGTTAAAACACATGTCATGTAAAAGGGTAAGATCTCTTTTAATAAGAGGAAACACAGACTAATCAATTGTGGTCTTCAGAAAAACAGATACAATTCAAACAATTTACCATCTAAAGATTTTTGCAGAATCCATCTCATGTTTTTTCCATAGCACTTTTGTATCATATAATGTTTTGTGTTATTTAATTGTCCTATATAGCTTATAAATATATTGGATGGTAGTTTAAAGTAACATTCTGTTATTAGACTGAGACTACTACTGTAATCAGCATCTAAGTAAGGTTGCTATTTTTATGTCAGCAGTGCTGGCACTCAAGGGGTTAACTTATTTTTGTCATTGCCACCTTGCACCAGAAAACATCTGATTTGTCTCAGTGCACAGTGGCATAGTAATACAATGGGCTCCCGCAAGGTTAAAAATTGAGGTTGTCCTGAGATTCACAAGTTAGCTTTTTTTTTAGCTGGATGCGAATTAAAACTAATCAACAGAGTGTAAAACAGATTTTTGGAGCACCACATTTTTACAACCTGGTATGGCCACTGCCCAGAAGTTCTTATCACATTTTTTTTTTTTTGCATATCATTTTGACAATTCTTAACTTGGAATGTTTTGCAAGTCTTCCTCTTTTAATTCTCTTTAGCACCTGTGTACCTGTACCGTACATTTATTCCTATTTTGGCTGTGGTCTTATACATCCACTAAAATTACATTGAGCTTGACTGTTCTTTTTGCTTACTGGTAATCTACTTATAGCTGATTCCTTTTATTTGAATATCCTCTGCTTAAAAGTTTAATCCAAAACATGTTGTAAATGAAAAAAAAAAAATGTTTACCTACATAAGAGATATGTTGTCAGCTGTGGTATGCACCTTTGTGTGCCTCAGGGAGCTGTTCCATGCGCATCCCTAGGACCCCTTTCCACTCCTCTGATTTGCAAGTTCTTTCTGCACGGCATTCTGGAACTTCTAGTTCCCTGCCGTGTAGCCTACAAAGGGCCCAGCCGCACAGTACAACATTTTGGTGTGGCAGGTAGCGGCAGTTAGCGGATATCCCCATGGAGGCAGTAAAAGCAGGGTACCAGCACCCATTTAGTGCCCACCCCCAGCACACTGGGCCCCTGAATAGAGTCAACCCTTTCACCCCCTGATGGCAGCCCTGTTTGCTATACAAACTAGCAAGCAAACATGGTTTACTTCAGGTCTTAAAAAGCACTAGATTTTACAGCTGTATATTTGCACTCACCTTTTGTAATATTAGCACAAAAAAACACTAAAAGTGCTTTCTGCCTATTCATTAAAAGTCAAGGGTGCACTAAAATGTAATACCAGATTGTGCACTATCCTTTGCGCAAGAACTCACAAAAACAAACACACCCAGTGCTTTACGCTTCACCTGCAATGTAGCAATGTGTTTAAAGGAAAAGTAAGCATAAAATAATTTAGAAATGCAGCAAATTACACATTACATTATTACTATTATTATTATTAATAATAAACTAGTTGTAACTGTTTATTAAAGTTAAAAGTGAAAGCATATTTAGGTTAAAGTATATAAGATGGGCTTTATGGCATATGATTAGCTGTACTGCCTGCCTGCAAAGAGTTGGGAACAAATGGCTTAGAAGAAAAGATGGCTGGCAAAGCAGGTAAACACACACTCAAGGGGTGCAAATATATACTTTTAATAAAGGGACATGTACCTTAAAATTAAATATGGGTTTTATATCAAATTTATTTAGTTCTTATTGTATCTTGTATCTTTGTTAAAGAGCGCAGGCAGACTCAGGGGTGTGCACTATATGACAGCAGCTTTGCTACAATGTTTAAAAAAATAGAATACATTCGGCTAGATTACGAGTTTGGCGTTAGGCTTAAAAAGCAGCGTTGGCCGGTCCTAACGCTGCTTTTTAACGCCCGCTGGTATTACGAGTCTTGCAGGTACAGGTGTTCTGCTCACTTTTTTGGCCAGACTTGGAAATACCGCAAATCCACTTATGTCAATTGTGTATCCTCTTTTTTCAATGGGACTTGCATAGCGCCGGTATTACGAGTCTGCCAAAAAGTGAGCGGTAGAACCTCTCCTGTCAACACTGGTACTGTATTTTAAAGTCAATAGTTAAGAGTTTTACACTACAACGCCGTAGCATAAAACTCTTAACTAAAGTGCTAAAAAGTACACTAACACCCATAAACTACCTATTAACCCCTAAACCGAGGCCCTCCCACATCGCAAACACTAAAATACATTTTTAACCCCTAATCTGCCGAACCGGACATCGCTGTCACTATAATAACTGCTGCACTCCCGCTTCGCAAACACTAGTAAAATATTATTAACCCCTAATCTGTTGTCCCTAACATCGCCGACACCTACCTACATTTATTAACCCCTAATCTGCCACCCACAACGTCACTGCCACTATATTAAAGTTATTAACCCCTAAATCTAAGTCTAACCCTTACCTTAACACCCCCTAACTTAAAATATAATTTAAATAAATCTAAATAAAATTACTATTATTATCTAAATAATTCCTATTTAAAACTAAATACTTACCTATAAAATAAACTCTAAGCTAGCTATAATATAACGAATAGTTACATTGTATCTAGCTTAGGGTTTATTTTTGTTTTACAGGCAAGTATGTATTTATTTTAACTAGGTAGAATAGTTATTAAATAGTTATTAATAACTACCTAGTTAAAATAAAGACAAATTTACCTGTTAAATAAAACCTAAAGTAACAAAGTGTACAATTACACCTAACACTACACTATAATTAAATTAATTCCCTAAATTAAATACAATTAAATAAAATAAATAAAATTATCTAAAGTACAACCCCCCCCACACTAAATTAATAAAAACTTAAAAAAAAAAAATTAAACTAATTACACCTAATCTAATCCCCCTAACAAAATAAAAAAGCCAGTGAGTAGGAGAGTGACGTCGCTACAGCCTGAAGAGGGTGTGTGCGCTGTTATCCAATTACAGCCCCAGAATATCGGTACAAAGAAAAGCACTGTTGGCGTGGTGCCAGCTAAAATGAGAATCAAGCCAAATCCAATAGTAGAAAGTAGAAGGAAGCAGCACTCTTACTCCATTGTCCATAAAATCCAAAGGTTTATTAGAAATCGTTTAAAACAAGTGGACAAGCACAGCACAGTACAAGTACAAGCTACACAAGTGGAGGGGGAGCAAATCCTTACATGTTTCGTGCTATGCAGCACTTAATCATAGGATAGCTCACCACCTGTGCAGCACACCTTTAAAGGAACAATGGCCAATCACAGATTCAAAGCCATAGTATACCTAAAATGGATGTCTTAAAGGTATACCGCAAAGGTGTGAGAAGAAATGGTGTAACATGGCAATACAAAAAAGGTACTTATTACATAAAAAGTACAATAAGAAAACAGGAATGCATATAGAGAGGAAAATATATAAAATACAAACGCAAACAATACAAAAAAAAATTAATAATAAAAATGAAAAATTTAGAAAAGTTTGTTTCTCTATATAAAAATAAAAATGAAAAAAAACATATCAATAGATCATGTTACACAAAATCCGAATTAGTCTCAAAAGAAAATGATTATAAATTTGATTATAAATTTAAGAAAATGGAATTGCAGTGAGGAGAAAAATATATCCATATACACAAGGCAAGAAAAAAGAAGAAGAAAAAACCAAAAACAATAGAACATATATCAAATAGAATACACAACTTTTGGTGAAAATTTAACAAAGATGGTATTGATTCTTTAATGTAGTGCACATATTGTATTCATATTGCTATATTGACAGTGGGATTGAAAATTCCGGACATTACTTATATGTTCAGAATTCAGAATTTCAGAGTCTAATATCCCTATACTATAATATAATAATGTTAATGAACACAGGAAATCATTGGGAATGTAGTTCAGCTCAAATTGTTGTCAACTCCCATGGTTAACCGTAAATAGTCATTCATAATATTTCACAATAGTAGATAAATACAAAAACAAAAAAAGTTAATGTGAAAACATATACAGATATGTATAATTGTATGTATCAATATGTGAATATATGGAAATATGAGGATGTAATACTAGATATCTTTGGAATGAGAAAAAAGGAAGAAGGGAATATTCTTAATATGACTATAAGCGTCTACATTGATGGGACTACTTAAGATAGCAAAAGTTACTCCACAAAGTAACTGATGTCCCATTCCTTATTTAGACCAAGCGGTGCCCTCGTGTTAAGTTTCCAAATCCAAAAAAGTTCTTTCTTGGACAATATATTATAAATGTTTCCTCCCCTGATGGGCTTTTTGGCTATGTCTATTACTTTGACAGTAAATTTAGGCTGATCAGTAAAATGTAGGCAATTGAAGTGTCTTGCTACACTCGAATCCTTATTATAGTTTTTAATATCCCTTCTGTGCTCTCCTATTCTTGATCTAAGGGCACGGGAGGTCTGACCAACATACTGTTCAGAACAAAGGGTGCAATCAATAAGATAGACAACAAATGTTGTACTACAATTAGCATAATGATTAATCTTGAAATTCTGTTTGGTTACATGACTGGTGAATTCAGCCTCCATAGATATCTGTAAACAAGTGAGACAATTTCTAGATAGACACCTAAAAGTGCCCTTCTTATTAAGCCACTGACTCCCCCTTGGACCAACTTGGCTATTCACCATGCTGGGGGAAAGTTTTTTAGCAAGTGTAGGGGCCTTTTTAGGCACAAATTTAACCTTATCTACAATGTTTGCTAGAATATCATCACCTTTAAGTATAGATAAGTTTCCTTTGATAATTTTACACAAATCATTAAATTGTGAAGAAAATTCTGTCGAGAATACTACTATATCCTTATCACACATTGCTTTTTTGGCCTTATTATTCCTCTTTCCTTCTATAGGATTATAGGTACTTCTCACCTCATCTAAGGACTGCTGTAATACATTCCGATCATAACCTCTAGCACATAGCCTATCCATCAATTTAATGGCTTGGACATTAAACAATCTATCTGAGTTGGAGTTTCGACGCAACCTAAGAAATTGACTCTTGGGTATCGAATTTATAAGATGTTTGGGGTGACAAGACGTGGCATGTAATATCGTATTGCCAGAAGTTGGCTTTCTATATGTGTCAGTGATGATCTTATTGAGTTCAAATGAACCAACTAAGGTGAGATCCAAAAAATGGATTTCTTTGTCTTGGATCTCCCCAGTAAACTGTAAATGTAGATCATTGTTGTTCACAAAATTGAGGAAATCCTCAAAAACAAAGTCACCCTTGACCACAAAGATAAGGTCATCAATGTAACGCACATATATACAGATGTTATCTATGAATGGATTATTGCTATTGTAGAGGCTGCCGAGTTCCCACCATCCCACAAATAAATTGGCGAATGAGGGGGCAAATTTGGCCCCCATCGCTGTACCACAGATTTGTAAAAAGTATTCTCCATTAAACATAAAGTAGTTGTGGGATAGTAGGAACTCGACAGTCTCGCAAAAAAACAATTTAAATTCCCTGGAATAATTAGTATAATTATCTAAAAAGAAACCAATGGCATGTAATCCTAAGTTGTGAGGTATACGGGAATATAGTGACACCGCGTCAATCACCACCCACCTATAATCTTTATCCCATTTCATCTTGTCAATGATAGTTAAAAGATGGGATGAGTCCCTTAGATAACTGCTAAGGTTCTGTACTAGGGGCTGTAGGACTGAGTCAACCCACTCAGACAGTGGTTCAAACAACGAGCCAATCCCAGAAATTATTGGACGGCCTGGTGGGTTGACTGAGTCCTTGTGTAATTTAGGCAGGTGGTGAAAGACCGGCGTCATGGGAAACTGTGGAATTAGGGAAACACACTCCTCTTGTGAGATGAAACCCAATGCAAGTGCATCTTCAAGTAGCCTGTCTAATTTCTGGGTAAATTCTTTCTCAGGATTGTAAGACAGCTTTCTATATGTAATGCCATCGTTCAATTGCCTATAGGCTTCATCAATGTATTGTGCTTTGTTCATTACTACGACATTACCTCCTTTGTCTGATGTACGAATGACAAGGTCATGCTGACTTTCTAGTTGTCTAATTGCTGCTTTTTGTCTGTTTGTAAGATTATCACTATGGCCTGTTGGAGTAGTATGTTTACCCAACTCCACAATCTCTTTTTCCACCTGTTTTTGGAATAAATTAATATGTGTGCCCCTGGATTGAGTGGGGTAAAAGTTAGATCTTATTCTTTTAGGTTTTGGAACATCTGAATCATTCACACCATCAGCAGTAGTGTCCAACATTCTTAATTCTTCCAGAATACAGATGTCTTTAAAATCAAAAGTTAATTCTGGATTAATACTGGACAAACTGCTGATGGGAATGGGTACATTGTTTTCACCCTCAGTGGTTTCATCTGGTACATCTTGTTCTGCTTCTTCATTATCAGAAATTCTAGAAAAGTGTCTGCGTAGTGTAAGCTTCCTTACAAATTTGTTGAGATCCAACAAAGTATTAAATACCGAAAAATTGTAAGTAGGAGCAAAGCCCAGACCCTTAGATAATACACTAATATGACTTTCAGTGAGTTCAAAGTTCGATAAGTTGACGACACTGAGTGCTAGTTCTTCTTTGCTTTTCTCTTTGAAGATCTTTTTCCTTCTTCTGGAACCTGCTCTACGCGTTCTCTTTTTTCCTTTCCTAAAGGGATGTCTTGACTTTTGGCTTTTAAACGGACATCATTTTCTTTCTTCTCACGACCTTGGTGTGTTGTTTCCTGTAAAGACAAAGAGGGAAGGGGAGAAAGAGAGGAAGAAGAGGAAGAGGAGGAAGAGCTATCATCTGATGATTCCGAGTCCTGGTCAGAAGTATCCAACTCTGTAGAAGAAAAGACCACTTTCTTGGTTTTGTTCTTGTGTCTTTTCTTTAAAATTGACTTTGGTTCCACTACTGGTGTAGAGGCTGTGGCCCAATTTGATTTCTTCTTATTTTTATTTTTGTGTTTGTTTTTATTTTTGTTTTTACTGGACCTTGGAATTTCTCCTTCACCATCCGTATTAGTGCTAGAATCATAATCATAATCCAACAGAGGGATTATGATTCTAGCACTAATACGGATGTAGTGGAACCAAAGTCAATTTTAAAGAAAAGACACAAGAACAAAACCAAGAAAGTGGTCTTTTCTTCTACAGAGTTGGATACTTCTGACCAGGACTCGGAATCATCAGATGATAGCTCTTCCTCCTCTTCCTCTTCTTCCTCTCTTTCTCCCCTTCCCTCTTTGTCTTTACAGGAAACAACACACCAAGGTCGTGAGAAGAAAGAAAATGATGTCCGTTTAAAAGCCAAAAGTCAAGACATCCCTTTAGGAAAGGAAAAAAGAGAACGTGTAGAGCAGGTTCCAGAAGAAGGAAAAAGATCTTCAAAGAGAAAAGCAAAGAAGAACTAGCACTCAGTGTCGTCAACTTATCGAACTTTGAACTCACTGAAAGTCATATTAGTGTATTATCTAAGGGTCTGGGCTTTGCTCCTACTTACAATTTTTCGGTATTTAATACTTTGTTGGATCTCAACAAATTTGTAAGGAAGCTTACACTACGCAGACACTTTTCTAGTATTTCTGATAATGAAGAAGCAGAACAAGATGTACCAGATGAAACCACTGAGGGTGAAAACAATGTACCCATTCCCATCAGCAGTTTGTCCAGTATTAATCCAGAATTAACTTTTGATTTTAAAGACATCTGTATTCTGGAAGAATTAAGAATGTTGGACACTACTGCTGATGGTGTGAATGATTCAGATGTTCCAAAACCTAAAAGAATAAGATCTAACTTTTACCCCACTCAATCCAGGGGCACACATATTAATTTATTCCAAAAACAGGTGGAAAAAGAGATTGTGGAGTTGGGTAAACATACTACTCCAACAGGCCATAGTGATAATCTTACAAACAGACAAAAAGCAGCAATTAGACAACTAGAAAGTCAGCATGACCTTGTCATTCGTACATCAGACAAAGGAGGTAATGTCGTAGTAATGAACAAAGCACAATACATTGATGAAGCCTATAGGCAATTGAACGATGGCATTACATATAGAAAGCTGTCTTACAATCCTGAGAAAGAATTTACCCAGAAATTAGACAGGCTACTTGAAGATGCACTTGCATTGGGTTTCATCTCACAAGAGGAGTGTGTTTCCCTAATTCCACAGTTTCCTGTGACGCCGGTCTTTCACCACCTGCCTAAATTACACAAGGACTCAGTCAACCCACCAGGCCGTCCAATAATTTCTGGGATTGGCTCGTTGTTTGAACCACTGTCTGAGTGGGTTGACTCAGTCCTACAGCCCCTAGTACAGAACCTTAGCAGTTATCTAAGGGACTCGTCCCATCTTTTAACTATCATTGACAAGATGAAATGGGATAAAGATTATAGGTGGGTGGTGATTGACGCGGTGTCACTATATTCCCGTATACCTCACAACTTAGGATTACATGCCATTGGTTTCTTTTTAGATAATTATACTAATTATTCCAGGGAATTTAAATTGTTTTTTTGCGAGACTGTCGAGTTCCTACTATCCCACAACTACTTTATGTTTAATGGAGAATACTTTTTACAAATCTGTGGTACAGCGATGGGGGCCAAATTTGCCCCCTCATTCGCCAATTTATTTGTGGGATGGTGGGAACTCGGCAGCCTCTACAATAGCAATAATCCATTCATAGATAACATCTGTATATATATGCGTTACATTGATGACCTTATCTTTGTGGTCAAGGGTGACTTTGTTTTTGAGGATTTCCTCAATTTTGTGAACAACAATGATCTACATTTACAGTTTACTGGGGAGATCCAAGACAAAGAAATCCATTTTTTGGATCTCACCTTAGTTGGTTCATTTGAACTCAATAAGATCATCACTGACACATATAGAAAGCCAACTTCTGGCAATACGATATTACATGCCACGTCTTGTCACCCCAAACATCTTATAAATTCGATACCCAAGAGTCAATTTCTTAGGTTGCGTCGAAACTCCAACTCAGATAGATTGTTTAATGTCCAAGCCATTAAATTGATGGATAGGCTATGTGCTAGAGGTTATGATCGGAATGTATTACAGCAGTCCTTAGATGAGGTGAGAAGTACCTATAATCCTATAGAAGGAAAGAGGAATAATAAGGCCAAAAAAGCAATGTGTGATAAGGATATAGTAGTATTCTCGACAGAATTTTCTTCACAATTTAATGATTTGTGTAAAATTATCAAAGGAAACTTATCTATACTTAAAGGTGATGATATTCTAGCAAACATTGTAGATAAGGTTAAATTTGTGCCTAAAAAGGCCCCTACACTTGCTAAAAAACTTTCCCCCAGCATGGTGAATAGCCAAGTTGGTCCAAGGGGGAGTCAGTGGCTTAATAAGAAGGGCACTTTTAGGTGTCTATCTAGAAATTGTCTCACTTGTTTACAGATATCTATGGAGGCTGAATTCACCAGTCATGTAACCAAACAGAATTTCAAGATTAATCATTATGCTAATTGTAGTACAACATTTGTTGTCTATCTTATTGATTGCACCCTTTGTTCTGAACAGTATGTTGGTCAGACCTCCCGTGCCCTTAGATCAAGAATAGGAGAGCACAGAAGGGATATTAAAAACTATAATAAGGATTCGAGTGTAGCAAGACACTTCAATTGCCTACATTTTACTGATCAGCCTAAATTTACTGTCAAAGTAATAGACATAGCCAAAAAGCCCATCAGGGGAGGAAACATTTATAATATATTGTCCAAGAAAGAACTTTTTTGGATTTGGAAACTTAACACGAGGGCACCGCTTGGTCTAAATAAGGAATGGGACATCAGTTACTTTGTGGAGTAACTTTTGCTATCTTAAGTAGTCCCATCAATGTAGACGCTTATAGTCATATTAAGAATATTCCCTTCTTCCTTTTTTCTCATTCCAAAGATATCTAGTATTACATCCTCATATTTCCATATATTCACATATTGATACATACAATTATACATATCTGTATATGTTTTCACATTAACTTTTTTTGTTTTTGTATTTATCTACTATTGTGAAATATTATGAATGACTATTTACGGTTAACCATGGGAGTTGACAACAATTTGAGCTGAACTACATTCCCAATGATTTCCTGTGTTCATTAACATTATTATATTATAGTATAGGGATATTAGACTCTGAAATTCTGAATTCTGAACATATAAGTAATGTCCGGAATTTTCAATCCCACTGTCAATATAGCAATATGAATACAATATGTGCACTACATTAAAGAATCAATACCATCTTTGTTAAATTTTCACCAAAAGTTGTGTATTCTATTTGATATATGTTCTATTGTTTTTGTTTTTTTCTTCTTCTTTTTTCTTGCCTTGTGTATATGGATATATTTTTCTCCTCACTGCAATTCCATTTTCTTAAATTTATAATCAAATTTATAATCATTTTCTTTTGAGACTAATTCGGATTTTGTGTAACATGATCTATTGATATGTTTTTTTTCATTTTTATTTTTATATAGAGAAACAAACTTTTCTAAATTTTTCATTTTTATTATTAATTTTTTTTGTATTGTTTGCGTTTGTATTTTATATATTTTCCTCTCTATATGCATTCCTGTTTTCTTATTGTACTTTTTATGTAATAAGTACCTTTTTTGTATTGCCATGTTACACCATTTCTTCTCACACCTTTGCGGTATACCTTTAAGACATCCATTTTAGATATACTATGGCTTTGAATCTGTGATTGGCCATTGTTCCTTTAAAGGTGTGCTGCACAGGTGGTGAGCTATCCTATGATTAAGTGCTGCATAGCACGAAACATGTAAGGATTTGCTCCCCCTCCACTTGTGTAGCTTGTACTTGTACTGTGCTGTGCTTGTCCACTTGTTTTAAACGATTTCTAATAAACCTTTGGATTTTATGGACAATGGAGTAAGAGTGCTGCTTCCTTCTACTTTCTAAAATAAAAAAGCCCCCCAAAATAATAAAAAGCCCTACCCTACACTAAATTACAAATAGCCCTTAAAAGGGCCTTTTGCATTGCCCCAAAGTAATCAGCTCTTTTACCTGTAAAAAAAAGTACAAATCCCCCCCCAACATTAAAACCCACCACCCAAACAACCAACCCTACTCTAAAACCCACCCAATACTCCCTTAAAAAAACCTAACACTAGCCCCCTGAAGATCACCTTACCGGGAGAAGTCTCAATCAACTGGGCCGAAGTCCTCAACGAAGCCGGGAGAAGTCTTCATCCAAGCCAGGCGAAGTGGTCCTCCAGACGGGCAGCAGTCTTCATCCAGACGGCATCTTCTATCTTCATCCATCCGGTGCGGAGCGTGTCCATTTTTAAGACATCCGGCGGGAGCATCCGCTTCCATCGAAGTCTTCTAACTAAATGATGGTTCCTTTAAGTGACGTCATCCAAGATGGCGTCCCTTCAATTCCGATTGGTTGATAGAATCAGCCAATCGGAATTAATGTAGAAAAAATCCTATTGGCTGATGCAATCAGCCAATAGGATGGAACTTCAATCCTATTGGCTGATCCAATCAGCCAATAGGATTGAGCTGGCATTCTATTGGCTGTTCCAATCAGCCAATAGAATGCCAGCACAATCCAATTGGCTGATTGCATCAGCCAATATGATTTTTTCTACTTTAATTCTGATTGGCTGATAGAATTCTATCAGCCAATTGGAATTGAAGGGACACCATCTTGGATGACGTCACTTAAAGGAACCGTCATTTAGTAAGAAGACTTTGATGGAAGAGGATGCTCTGCGCCGGATGTCTTAAAGATGGACCTGCTCCGCGCCGGATGGATGAAGATAGATTAGGGGTTAATAATTGTAAGATTAGGGGTGTTTAGACTCGGGGTTCATGTTATGGTGTTAGGTGTAGACATAAATGTATTTTCCCCATAGGAATCAATGGGGCTGCGTTAGAAATGGGGAAATTGTGCACAAGCAAATTCAGCCAGCTCACCGCTAACATAAGCAGCGCTGGTATTGAGGTGAGATGTGGAGCAAATTTTTGCGGTTAACGCCGGGTTTGTAAAAACCCGTAATAACAGTGCTGTCTGTAAGTGAGTGGTGAGCATGAACTGCTCGTTAGCACCGCATAGCCTCTAATGCAAAACTCGTAATCTAGGTGATTGTTTGCAAATACTGCTACAATCTAATGCAGGGGTAGGCAAATTTCAGCCGGCGAGTCAAATATGTGGCACACACATGACTTTGCACTGCTGGTCGGTGCACTGAAATAAATATACTGTATTTCCAACTCTCAGGAAAACTATGGTAAGAAAAATCTGACAATCTAAATGTACAGCAGAATTTCTTCACAAGCATTAAAAAATATGCTGTATCAAAGCAACTTTCCAAGTAGCTTGTTTTTTTGTCATATAATTTGACTTTTGTCATAAAAAACGTTTGGAAATTGGATTTTTTTTTTTTAATAGAAGTACCTGCATAATACCCTTGATTTTGTCTCTTGGCCTAAAAAGTCCAAAATACTATCTGGCCCTTTAGAGAAAAAGTTTGCTGGCCGCAATCTAATGCTTTTTACTATCTTGTACCTCACTACATTCCTTGCTCTTTGAGTGTGCTGCATTACCTACTAATCCAAGTGAAGGACCATGCATCTGTTTTGCATTTAGTATCTGTGATAACCTTAATTTTAATTGTGGAATTTATTATTGCTCACAAAATTATTTTGTTCTACTGATATTTATTAAAGTTTATCTATGTTAACTCTCTTTAGTTTGAAGTTACCCTGCATCTAAAATATAAAACATGTGAAGAAAGACTCTTTTATCTAAATATTTATAGTTTAAAGGAGATAAGAGATGACATGATAGAAACCTTCAAACATACAAAGGCACTTAAAGGGACAGTAAAGTCAAAATGAAACTTTAATGATTCAGATAGAACATCTAATTTTAAACAACTTTCCAATTTACTTCTGTTATCAAATTTGCTTTGTTCACTTGGTATCTTTTATTGAAGAGTAAAACTAGGTAGACACATAAGAGCTCAGGTGTCTGCACGTGTCTGTAATACTCTATGGCAGCAGTGTTTTGCAACATCATTTGTAGCTTTGTTATACAATGTTGCAAACACTGCTGCCATAGAGCATACTAAAACACGTGCACACTCCCGAGCTCTTATGAACCTGCCTAGTTTCACGCTTTAATAAAAGATATCAAGAGAACAAAGCAAATTTGATACCAGAAGTAAATTGGAAAGTTGTTTATAATTGCATGATCTATTTAAAAATGATAATATATATATAATTATAAAAAATAAGATATACCAAAACAAGTAGTCACAATCTTAAGTTAAAGAGTAGCAGATTCAGGGTGGCGTTAGGGACGGAACTACTTGGGTTGCAGCATTCACGGCCGCGACCGGGCCCCCTGGAGGTCCCCATCAGGGAGGCCCCAGCTTCAGCACAACAATTTTTCAATTTTTTAGTTTCAACTTTTTTATTATTTTCAGAATTTCCTGCCCCCTCCCGTGGCCCTCTGCACCCCCCCCCCCCTTCATCTGCCTGTTCGGCTTTGTCTACTCCTCCTACTCCTGACAGTTTTAAATCAGAGCATTGCCGCGGGTTACCATTTTGAAACATTTCTTGCTTAGCGGGAAAGAAGGAGCTGCATCACCATGGCTAGCAAAGCTAACGCCGGGCACAGGACTCAGAAGTCAATGGCATGCACATCTAAGGCAAGGGGGCTGTGATTTCCACAATCTTTATGCTGCAATTTACTTGAAACACTGAAGACAAAATATCCGATATTTACCATGATCAAAATAAATTATTATAATATATACAATATATAGTGACAGTTTTGTTCTAGAGGCAATCTTTTCACCTAATTGTTTAGGCTATTTTGTTTTATGTATTTTTCAATGCCTATGCACAACTATCTGTTGCAACCTATAATATGAAGAATTCCTTTTCCCTAAACAAAGTCTACAGTTAGATAGTACCAATTTTTTATCATAATTATTTTTTTCTCTCCCTTTCCTCATATTTCTTTGAACTTTTCAAATTTAATGTAAAAGCAATTATTTGTCCTGTTGACAGTGGCGTCATTGGGGGTGGGGGTGCGGGGGTGCAGACGGCACCGGGTGACACCGTCAGGAGGGGTGACACCAGGTGTAATAACTGCAGGCTGCAACGCTGTCAGTGAAAGAATGAGAACTGCTGCACCGCATAGCAAAGAGGTCTTTTTTTTATTGGCCCCTAACTGCAGTTGTGCCGGTTTGCAGTCTGCACTGTGATTGTGGGACAGAAGGGAGGGAGAGCACTCAGGATAAACTGAGGTAAGTTTTAGAAGTAAGCAGCACATGCACTGCTCTTTACTTCCCTAAATTCTGAGCGGCACAGCTGTCCCCTCCCTTCTCTCCCCCTTGTTCCTGCCCAAGCGCGGTTCTGTGATTTCTTCCGTTGAGGCAGCTCACTGCTTTCAGCCTCAGGAGAAGAGAGCAATTAAATAGAGGTAAGAAGGGGACAGGTCAGCAATAAATAATGTTTTTATTGTTAATGGAACACAGTGTGTGTTTGTGTGTGTGTGTGTGTTTGTGTGTGTGTTTGTGTGTGTGTGTGTGTTTGTGTTCGTGTGTGTGTTTGTGTGTGTGTGTGTGTGTGTGTTTGTGTGTGTGTGTGTTTGTGTGTGTGTTTGTGTGTGTGTGTGTTTGTGTGTGTGTTTATGTGTGTGTGTTTGTGCCGCAGTCATTCACAGCAGGGCACAAACTTAACCCCTTTGCTCCTAGAGCAGATGGGCTGCTTAATGTTTGTAAATTATCTGTTCAGGAGACTGTTCAACTGTGACACAACATGGGGGGGAGATCTTTTTATTCTTTTTATCAACTCCTTTTTTTCTTCTTTCCTCCTCACTCATCTCTTCTTTACTATCTCACCCTATCCACTCTTATCTCTCCCATATCTCTTGTTTCTCTGTATCCCACTTTCCCCCTTCACTTTTTATCAAATTTCTCCTCTTCTTCCCTCTTTCTCATTTATTTCAATATTTCTGTTTTTTAAGGTGAAAGATAACTGTAATCATTATAGCTTAAAATAAAAATATGTTACCTTTAGTGAAGTTAAGTGTCATTTAAATAAACAATAGTGAGCGACATCTGAAAGCACTCTGGCACAAGGTGAATTGTTTATAGGTCACAAACAGAAAAAAAAATATTTTATTTCAGTTTTAGTTAATTTAAGTAAAATATGTGAAATATATATTACTGGATTAGAACATTGCATTAAAGGAATATTAGTATAAGAATTACACTGTTAATTATGTGTCTAAAAAACTTTGCAATGTATTTTCATTATTCCATCCCCCCATTTTTCATGCGTGTGTTTTTTTCCCACTGCCCTAGAAATGCTAGATTGGAACATTCTACACAGTGATTAATGGATGTATATCTGCCAATACATTCCAGTATTTCTAGGGAGTTGAAAAAACCCCAGTAAAAACTAGAGGTATGTGTACTGGTTGTGTGTGTAAAGGATATATTGATTTCAATAGTTAACAGCAGATTCAAAGCATAGGGTTGCTGCGTACAAGAAACATTCCTGGAACTGTGCCACTATTGTCCTTTGTGGGGGATATAAATAAGAGACCTACACTGTTTTCAAGTGCCTTAATCATACCTCATATTTGTTTGAGGTCACAATTTGTGAGTTTTTAATCGTGATTTGTAATAAATACCTGTGTGATTTGACTAACTACCTAACTTGTTTTTTCTTGTCTCTCATTATATATATATATATATATATATATATATGTTTTTTATATATATATATATATATATATATATATATATATATATATGTATGTGTGTGTGTGTGTGTGTGTGTGTGTTGGGGGGGGCCTTAATGAATTCTTGCACCGGGGCCCTGAAGCTGTGATAGCAGCTTCGGAGCCCCATCAGCGTGAGCCTGCAGCCAAGAGTTAAGAAGCAGCAGTCATCAGACTGATGCTTCTTAACCCATTATGCCAACTGTTAAGTGCTGTATCTCAATTCCCCCAGACTTTGCCAACTTGGAAGATTGACAGCCCCTGCTCATGTGCAATTTGCTGTGTGCAAGCAGGGGGTGGCATTGCACACTTGAAGTAGTTGATGCTGTCTCACTGTACTCTAGCATTCCCCATAACTTAGGTTTACAGGCCATCAGATTGTTTTTGGATAGAGAGAACACCCTTAGTGATGAGGAGAAATTGTACTTTTGTGAGGTTTTGTGTTTTCTACTTAGTCACAATTATTTTATGTTTGATGGAGAATATTATTTGCAATGTCCGGGCACCGCAATGGGTGCAAAATTTGCACCATCATTCACAAATGTATTTGTTGGATGGTGGGAGTTACAAGTCCTATATTACTCAGCTAAAAACTTACATAACAATGTGGCTTTGTATATGCGATTTATTGACAATTTGATTTTTATTGTCAAAGAACCTTTTGATTTCAATAACTTTTTAGAAATACTAAATGATAATGACTTCAACCTACATTTTGTAGGTGAAATTCACCAATTTGAGATCAATTTTTTAGATCTTCATTTAGAATCATATCCAGTAAAAGGTATCGTCAATACTAGCACATATAGAAAGCCAAGTGCAGGAAATACTTTGCTTCATGCAAAATCCTGCCATTCTAAACATCTAATTAGGTCTATACCTAAGAGTCAATATTTAAGAATCAGACGTAACACCAATTCAGATTCCATTTTTGAAAAACAAGCTGAGGATTTAACAAATAGACTTATAGCCAGAGGTTATAACGGCAAGGATTTAAACAACACCTTAAATGAAGTCAGAAATAATCGTCATGATAAGTAAAAAAATAAGTCCAAACTGTTGATGGTAAAAGTAACATACTTTTTTTTTCTACAGTATATACTCCCCAGTTCACCAATAATATAATCTCTGTTATGTCAAGTTGTTAAAATGTTCATTTTTGGTATCTAAGTGTAACTTTGTTTGTGATTTTGAATTGGTTATATTCAGGATAAATACGTTTAAATCATCTCGATCATACAACTTGGGCATTTTATTGCTGCCTGAGGTAGAAAACAGCTCTGTTCCATCTTGTGTTTTAATGCAATGGGTTGAATCACGTATTTTAAATTTTGTAACCTGATTGGTTGTTTTACCTTTAAAAGGAAGGCATAACCATATGAGCAGTATCTATGATTAAGTGCTCGTAAGAGTACGAAACGCGTAAGATTTTCTGATGGATTAACCCCCTTCTGTGAACTGTTGTTTTTGGAAGATTCAATAAAGGATTTTTGTTTTAAAATTTGCGGCCCTATTTCTACCTTGGCTTTTGACACAGCTTGGTTCAGCTGTATTGGCCGGCACCCCGCGCTATGACGTATGCACACAAGTGCGATCCTTCCCTATGATCAGAGCAGCAAGTGCATCTGGGACAGTGGCATTGCACACTTCCCATAGTATGCAATGATAAATGCGAGCAGCGTATTGCTTACCGCTAGATGCAATGCTGGGCTGACCTGATCGCTGTTAAATCTGGACCTGAGTGGAGTTTTGACGTTCCACTGATTCACTTTATAAGATATAGGTTTGCAAACAAGGCAGGAGGGACTGTGCTGTAAAATGCTGGATTGTTGGATTGTTGGGTGTAGCCCCTTAAATGGTACTGGTTGCCTATCATTGCTTTTTTATAAGATATAGTAAAAAAAAATACTCTTGTTAATGTCTACATTTATGAGTGGGCTTGTGTAATGAAGAATCAATAAATATATTAAACGTGCAAGCCAAACCACATAAGTATATAACATATTTTTTTCTTTGCAGCATAACACTGGCTTGCCTTATAAAAATGTACTTTGTTCTGGCCTTAGTACAATTAGTTATCCAGCCCTTCTAATTTAGTTTTCAAGCCTGTAAAATAGAATACAATTATAGCTTACAGCAGGGTAAGAAAAATCACATCATTTAGAGACTACAAACGTAGCAAGTAATAATGATGACATATTCTGAATTGGTCCTTGCTCTTCAGGAAAGTTCTTCCCCTCTTGTTAGATTAAGTTGGCCAATGTTTGTCAAGGCATGAACAGCAATATATTATGTAACTTAATGGATTTAAAGCTCTGAATGCCTTGAAATAATTATATAACAATTTGCACTGTAGGACATTCTAAACTGTGCATTCTTAGATCTTTGTCAATAATCTTATTTTTAATTTAGTGAAATAGCATATCTAGCTTACGAGAAGGCGTAATACTGCTGGTGCTAAGGAGTTAACTACAGGAACACAAGATTCAGAGATTTTTAAACACAATTTTGACACAATTCCAAACAAACTGTGTTCACTTCTCTTCCAAGCTGTAGGGATTATTATTATGCTTGTAATTTTCAGTTAAACTTTAGCCAGCACCACTATTAACTTGAATTAACCATTTCAAGGTGGTTTACTTGATGCAATAATTTAACACATACCATTAATTCTCTTAAATGTATGATAAGCTAGTTACTGTTATTCTCATAAAGTTATGAAAAGCTAGTTACTGTGTTCTAATATATGTGTTTTAACCCCTTTAAGTCAGACATTATGTATTCTTATTATATGAGATACGTACAAATAACACCTGCTTACATAGGCTAAAAACAGCTTTTGATACTAAGTTAAGTTATTATTTGGTAGCAATATAATATTTGATCAAATAAACACTATATAAAAGCATGTTATTGGAAAATTAATTCACTAGAGAAGACTATTTAATAAACTGAAATGTAGCTGTATGGAAGGAATAAATGGTTTTGCACATTTGTTAAATATGACAAATACTGGCTGCATTTGCTTGTCAAGAGATCAATATTAATTTTATGCAAATCAATGTTACCCTTTTTATACTGGTTTTATTTTTTTAATTAAATGTTACATTCAATGTTCACATGTTACATTTAATATATTGAAATACAGTATTAAAGGGACAGTCTAGGCCAAAATAAACTTTCATGATTCAGATAGAGCATGTAATTTTAAAAAAAATTCCAATTTACTTTTATCACCAATTTTGATTTATTCTCTATTCTTAGTTGAAAGCTTAACCTAGGAGGTTCATATGCTAATTTCTTAGACCTTGAAGGCCACCTCTTTTCAGAATGCATTTTAACAGTTTTTCACCACTAGAGGGTGTTAGTTCACGTATTTCTTATAGATAACACTGTGCTCGTGCACGTGAAGTTATCTGGGAGCAGGCACTGATTGGCTAGACTGCAAGTCTGTCAAAAGAACTGAAAAAAGGGGCAGTTTGCAGAGGCTTAGATACAAGATAATCACAGAGGTTAAAAGGATATTATTATAACTGTGTTAGTTATGCAAAACTGGGGAATGGGTAATAAAGGGATTATCTATTTTTTAAAACAATAAAAATTCTGGTGTAGACAGTCCCTTTTAAAAAGAAAAATTGTTAAATTCTGTAGAACAAATGAATGGTACCAAGTATGTCACAGCAAATATTTTTTCTAGCATATGAATACTGCAACTGAGACATTTACCCATTTATGGAGTATAATATAAGTGCTCAAATTATGAGCTGATGTAGTGGATTGTCAATTGAACTGATTTCTTTCTACTGAAAAACTGGATCACAGCTAGCACTATAATACAGTTGCAAGAAAAAGTTTGTGAACCCATTGGAATTACCTGAATATCTGCATTTATTATTTATAATCACCAATCATACAAGTTGTGCGCTAAACCCGGTGCTTAAATAACACAAAATTTTTTGCGGTACCACACTTTCCATAGTGCTGCCATTACAAGTTACAGAAAAACCTTCTTGTGTTGTGCGGTATGGTGCGTTAAGCTCCCTACCGCACAAAAACCAAGGCCTGACTGGACGTGCTCATGCACGTTTTCCCCATAGACATCACTGGAGAGAAAACTAACACCTGCAATTGCAGAATGGCGATCGCAATAACGCAATCCCCATTGATGTCTATAGGGACAAGAAAGTTACGTAAAAACCTAACACCCTAACATAAACCCCTAGACTAAATACCCCTAATCTGCCTCCCCCTGACATCGCCAACACTAAAAAAAGATATTGACCCCTAAACCGCCGGCCCCCCACAGTGCAACTACTTAACTAAAGCTATTAACCCCTAAACCGCGGTCCCCCACATCGCAGCTGCTAAACTAAACCTATTAACCCCTGAACCACTGGGCCCCCATCGCAAATACTAAACTAAACCTATTAACCCCTAAACCGCCAGCCCCCGCCCACATTGCGACACACTAAATTAAACTATTAACCCCTAAACCTAACACCCCCTAACTTTAAATTAAAGTAACAATATATTAACTACCTTAAAATAAATAAAAAGTTACCTGTGAAATAAAAAAAAACTAAGCTTAAACTATAAATTAACCAAACATTACTATTAAAAAGCTAAAATAAACAAAAAATAAAAAAAACCTAAAAAAATAAAAAATACTATCGCTATGAAAAAATCATCATCATCATACTAACACTTCTATCTTCATCCAGACATCTTCTATAATTTAAGCTTAGTTTTTTTTTATTTCACATGTAAGTTTTTATTAGGATTAGGGATTAATAGGTTTATTATAGTATTTGCTATGCTGGGGGGATGCCGGTTTAGGGGTTAATAGGTAGTTTATGGGAGTTAGTGTACTTTGTAACATTTTTGTTATAAGTTTTGTGAAACATTTTTGTTTTGCAAAATCCATAGCTACTGGTCTCTGATCGCAGAATGGATCATGGCTGTAACGCTAGCGGAATAGCCGGACAGCACAACCTGTAATACAGGCGCAATGAAAATTCCATACCCAAAAGCCATTTTTTGAGTGCGGAATGGAGAGTTGCGGTACAGGCTAAAACGCTAGTGGTATAGCCGTACCACTGTGACTTGTAATACCGGAGACCTGTCATTCCGTGAGCAAAGGCCAATTTTTCAGCGGTATAGCCGTGTGGTGTGATCTGGATCTAAATCACAATTATAGACAAACACAATATGACTAAAGTAATAAAACACAATCAGTTGTACTTTTCACATTTTTATTGATTGAGTAGTCATTTACAGTGCAGGCTGGAAAAGGTAAGTAAACCTCTGTGTTAATGACTTTTCCAAAATAAAACTGTCCAAAAGAGGGCTACTAAAATGGTACATGGTCTAAATTACATGTACATAGAAATACTCTGTGATCTAAACATATATAGTTTAGAGGAGAGAAGGGGAATATGTGACATGATAGAAACCTTCAAATTTATTAAGAGACTTAATAAAGTGAAAGTTGAAAGCATTTTCCACAAAAAAAGAAATACCAAAAACAAGATGTCGCAATCTTAAGTTAGAGGGTAGCAGATTCAGGAGAAATGTGAGGATGCAGTTTTTTACAGAAAGGGTGGTGGATTCAAGGAATATACTTCCAACAGAGGTGGTAAACACATTGACTGTAAAATAATTAAAAAAAAATGCCTGGGACACGCATAATGATATCCTAAGAAATAAGTAACATGTTATATGGGTAGACTTGATGGGCCTTTTTGGCTCTTATCTACTGTCACATTATTTTTTTCTATGTTTAGAAGCTATTTGGAGTTAGGTGTTTCAATTAAGACGATGAAATTGGAAGTGTGTGTTCCACAGGTCCCCTTCCCTTTAAATAACAACATATTTTACAAGACGCATTCTAGATTTACATGAAGCTGGGAAAGGTTATAAAAGTTTTGCTAATGACATTGGTGTTCATCAATCCATGGAGGAAATTAAGGACTGTTGCTACTTTGCCTAGAAGTAGGCATCTGCAAAGATCACTCGAAGAGCACAACTTGCAATCCTGAATGAGGTGAGAATGAAGAATCCAAGGGTGACAGCAAAAGGCCCCCGGAAAACTCTATAAACTGCAAAATGATTTGTTTATGTGTCCACAGTCAGAAAAATACTAAATAAGAATGGTGGTCATGAAGCACAACACAAGGAAAACAATGCTGTCTAAAAAAACATTGTGAAATATCTAAAGTTTACCCAAGACCATCTAGATGGGGCTGCTTTGAATTCAAAAGTTTATTAAGACATTTTACAGGAGAATGTCAGGGTAGCAGTCCATGACCTCAAGCTTAAGAGAGATTGGGAGATGCAAAAAAGAAATAATCCAAAGCGCACAAGTAAATCAACTAAAGAATGGCTGAAAAAGAAGTCAAAGTCCTAACCTTAACCCAATTGAGATGCTGTGGTATGACCTCAATAAAGACAACCAGAATACTGATGAGCCCAAAGTCATCCTCAATGTTGTGCAAGTTTTATAAGCTGCTACAGGAAATGTTTGATGGAGGCTGTTTCTGCTAAAGAAGGATCTACAAGTTACTAAATTTAAGGGTTCACTTACTTTTTCCAGCATGCACTGTAAATGACTATAATATCTTCAATAAAAATTTGAAAAGTACATCTGTTTGAGTGTTATTAGTTTAGTCAGATTGTGTTTGTCTATAATCGTGACTTAGTTGAAGATCAGACCAGATTTCATGAGTAATCATATCAGAAATGTAGGTAATTCTAAAGAGTTCACAGACTTTTTCTTGCAACGGTTCTATAGGAGGTAGTAGGACCCCCTTTTATGAACCTTTTTTATGCAACCAGCTCCAAATATACAGTATTAATGCTCAATTAAAAAGAGAAAAAAAAGGAGCTTTATGGTGCACTATTGTGTATTTTGGAAAACTAATGTAATAAATATTTATTTTTTATTAATTTCAATTATTTACAGACCCAAGAGACCCACATTTATAAGATCTTATGGGGTACTGCAGGCTATGGTGTAGATATGCATCATAGCAGCCCTTGCCACCTGTTCTGCACTGCTGAAAGCAGTTAAGTTGTGCAACACTTTATTTTCTTCACCTTTGCATGATAATTCATCGTGTAAAGCTGCTCTCTAAACACAAGATTTCTAGTTTCTCAGCTTGAGGACAAGATCACCACAGAATTTTAACACGTATTCAGACATCATTAAATTTCAGAACTAAAGAATATAATAGAAAATAGTATATATTTGTTTTTATTTGTTATTGGTATTGAAGGGATCTATATGTATACATAAATATGTATACATAAATATTTAGGCCTAGATTACAAATGGGGTGCAAAGTATTAGTGATTTTAAGTGCTAACACCGCTCAAATCAATAGCTCTCCTATTCTTGTGCTCATATTACAAGTTGAAAGTAAAGCGTTTTTGCTTAGGATATATATACTGTATATATATTTAAATATATATATTTAAATTTAAAAGATATATCTATAACTATATATCTATATATCTATTTGGATATATCTATATCTATCTATTGATTTTTTATTATTATTATTATCAGGTATTTGTAGAGCGCCAACAGGTTCCGCAGCGCTATGAACATGGGTGGTATATAAAAAACAATTACAGGGATCAAATGGGTGAAGGGTCCTGCCGAGAGTTGCACTGTTGTAGTCGGCTCTTATGAAGGTGGACTACAAACAGCTGGGCTCATAGGCTTACGTGCTATGGGGTTTAAGGGGATAGCAGTGGAGATAGGAAGGTTAGTGTAGGTTGTAAGCGTCCCTGAATAGTAGAGGCTTCAGGGAGCACTTGAAGCTATTAAAACTAGGGGAGATTCTTGTGGAGCGAGGCAGAGAGTTCCAAAAGATGGGAGCCAGTCTTGAGAAATCTTGTAGACGGGAATGTGAGGAGGTAACAAGAGAGGAGGAGAGTAGGAGATCATGAGCAGAGCGAAGGGGGTGGGAGCGAGAGTATCTTGAGACATGGTCTGAGATGTAGGGGGGAGCAATGCAATTGAGGGCTTTGTGTGTCAGAGTGAGAATTTTGTGTTTAATCCTGGAGGCAAGAGGAAGCCAGGGAAGGGATTGGCAGAGAGGTGCGGCAGATGAAGAGCGACATGCAAGGAAGATCAGCCTGTCAGAGGCATTCATTATGGATTGTAAAGGAGCTAGGCGGCAGCTAGGGAGACCAGATAGGATAGAATTGCAGTAGTCAAGGCGGCAAAGGATGAGAGAGTGGATTAAAATCTTTGTTGTGTCTTGTGTAAGGAAATGTCTAATTATAGCAATGTTTTTAAGGTGGAAGCGGCAGGCTTTAGCCAAGGACTGAATGTGAGGAGTGAAAGATTTGAGTCAAGTGTGACCCCAAGACATCGGGCATGTGAGGTTGGGGTAATGATGGAGTTGTCAACAGTTATAGAGACATGGGGGTTGGAGATTTTGGAAGAAGGGGGGAAAATAAGGAGCTCAGTTTTGGAGAGATTTAGCTTGAGGTAGTGAGAGGACATCCAAGATGAGATATGAGAGAGACAGTTAGTGACACGGGTTAGCAAGGAAGGAGATAATTCTGGTGCAGAGAGGTAGATTTGTGTATCGTCGGCATACAAATGATAATGAAACCCAAGGGACTTTATTAAGGAACCTAGTGAGGACATGTAGATTGAGAAGAGAAGGAGACAGAGGACAGAGCCTTGCGGTACCCCAACAGAAAGAGGTAACGGGGCAGAGGATACCCCAGAGAAGGCTACATTAAAGGTACGGTTAGACAGATAGGAAAATAAACAAGAGATAGCTGTGTCACAGATGCCGAAGGATTGGAGGGTATAGAGCAAAAGAGGGTGGTTGACAGTATCAAAGGCTGCAGACAGATCAAGGAGGGTAAATAGAGAGAAGTGGCCTTTTGATTTTGCTGTAAGTAGGTCATTGGTAACCTTAACAATTGCTGTCTCTGTTGAGTGAAGGGGGTGAAATCCAGATTGCAGTGGGTCAAGGAGGGAGTTTAATGTAAGGAAACGGGATAGACGTGCATATACTAGCTTTTCAAGAAGCTTTGAGGCAAGAGGTAGTAGGGAAATAGGGCGGTAGTTGGATGGGGAGGTTGGATCGAGAGAAGGTTTTTTGAGAATAGTTGTGACTAACGCATGTTTAAGAGATGTGGGAACTATACCAGTGCTGAGGGAGAGGTTGAAGATGTGTGTGAGTATAGGGGTAAGGGTAAAAGAGAGGGAGGGGAGTAGTTGTGAGGGGATGGGGTTGAGGGGACAGGTAGTGAGGTGAGAGGATAGTATAAGGGCAGAAACTTCATCCTCTGTAACGGGGCAAAAGAGCTAAATTTATGGCTATGTGGGTTTTGGATGATTGTGAGCTTTTGAGGGGGTGGGAGACCTGTAGTATGTTGAGAGCTGCTTTTAGTTCTGATGGAGTCGATTTTGTTGTTGAAGTAGCTGGCAAAATCTTGGGCTGAGAGAGAAGTTGTGGTGGGAGTTGGGGGTGGGCGGAGAAGAGTATTGAATGTGGAGAACACACATTTTGGGTTTGAAGAAAGAGTAGAGATAAGAGTAGAGAAGTAGTGTTGCTTATATAGATTAAGGGCAGAATAGTAATTCAAGATGAACTTATAGTGAAGAAAGTCAGCAAAACTCAGAGATTTCCTCCAGTGTCGCTCAGTAGTACGGGAACATCTGCGTAGGTACCGTGTCAGAGAAGTATGCCAGGGCTGAGGATGAGTGTATGTTTTCCGAGCTATGGTAGGTGGGGCCAGGTTATCAAGGACTGATGTAAGGGTGGTGTTATAATGGGAGATGGATTCATCAGGACAGGAAAGAGCTAGCAAGCTGTTGCTGATCTAATGACTTGATTCTTCTGTGAAGTTTAGTGTGGGGGTAGAAAGAGGGAGAGTTATAAGGAGGGAGTTGATGGTACAAGTGAGGAGGTGGTGGTCAGAAAGAGGAAAAGGTGAGTTTGTGAAGCTTGAGATAGTGCATCGATAACTGAAAATCAGATCAAGGGAGTGACCATCTTTGTGAGTGGGAGAGTCAGTCCATTGTGACAGGTCGAAAGAGGAAGTGAGTTGCAGAAGTTGTTTTGCAGAGGAGGCAGTGGGATTATCAACATGGAGGTTGAAGTCACTGAGAATGAGGGCAGGGGTATCTGAGGAAAGAAAGTAAGGTAGCCAGGCAGCAAAGTGATCTAGAAATAGAGTTGCGGAGCCAGGGGGGCAGTATATGACTGCAACGCGTATAGAAAGGGGAGAGAGTAAGAGAATCATGTGTGTTTCGAATGAAGAAAATGTGAGGGAAGAGAAGGGATGTATTTGTTGAAAGGTGCAATGAGAGGAAAGTAAAATACCAACACCACCTCCTTGTCTATTGTCAGACACCTAGGAGTGTGGCTGAAGGGGAGACCCCCATGTGACAGTGCAGCAGAGGAAGCAGTCTCTGAAGGAGAGAGCCAGGTTTCTGTGAGAGCCAGAAGATTGAGAGAGTGGGAGATAAAGAGGTCATGGATAGAAGTGAGCTTGTTGCAAATAGAGCGAGAGTTCTAAAGTGCGCAAGTGAAGGGGGTGGTGGCTTTAGATGCAAGAGGAATGAGATTAGGGTCACCAGAGTTTTGTTTTTGAAGGCTATTGAAGGGTACACATGGGTGTGCAGGACAAGGAAAATGTGAGGGACCAGGATTAGGGGAGATGTCGCCAGCAGCTAGTATGAGCAAGAGGGAGATTGACATGAGATGAGATGCAGATTTTATCTATCTATCTATCTATCTATCTATCTATCTATCTTATCTATCCATCTTTCTATATACAGTATCTATCTATCTATCTATCTATCTATCTATCTATAACTTAAGCAAAAAAGTTTTATTTTTAACTTATAATATGAGCACAAGAAAAGGAGAGCTATTGTTTCAACATGTATTTATGTGTATGTATCTATAAATAGAAATGATCAACAATGTTATTTCAAGATATATATATATATATATATATATATATATATATTTATATTTATATAAAATTTGGTGTTCTAAAGGGATATGGTACCTGACAAGACGTTTAACTTGTGTATATATATATATATATATATATATATATATATATATATATATATATATATATATATATAGTAAGTAAATGATTCAAAGCACTCTCTGGACTTCAGATATTTATTGTCATAGTGACGTTTCGGGACCAAACCTGTCCCTTCTTCTGACAGTCAAACAATGCAAAAATCAAACTTAAATAGGCCATTCAGGCCCTCCCCTGTATTGCTACCAATCACAGGTAAGCGTGTGCAAAAGTGAAGATCACACCAAAATAAGGTGTGGGCAAGTGATAGTGTGTTATGTGTATTTATAAAAGTGTAAAACATATATAAAGATAAAAACTCATCATTAGTATAATCCTCATATATCCAAGTGAGCTTTGATCATAATAATTAAATTACAAAAACATATTAGTGTAAACTAACATAATGCATGTTAAATATTCACCCCTCCTTTAAAGTGCTCAAAATGGATTCTACCACTATTCAGTGGAACCACCCCTATTCATTGATAGGTTTAAATCCACAGTCACAATACTATTATATAGTATGACTATCAAGGTTATCAAAACATTAAACCAAATTATTTCCTCTTGCTGTAACTTCACCGCACCTTATATATGGGGTGTTACTAATCATTAACACTAAAAAATATATATAAATAAACCATGCGATGAAATCGCAACTCACCATAACAATTCTTGACACACCCCTCCTGTTCTCATAGGTCAAGCATACACACCCCTTCTCCACTTCCTTATGTGTTGGAAAATAGATTAACGAAAGCTAACAGATCCTTATTAGATTTTTATTAGATTTAGTGACCAAAACATTAGGAGCGCATCTGCCAAAAGGTGTTACTTAACCACTTTATATAATTATAGCAGTATACGCCGTGCGATCAGTTCGCAGCTAGGGGTTATCGTCATCATATTATCTGTGAACACACCCCTCCTGCTCTCATAGGTCAGAAGTACATACCATCTCACCACTTCCATACAATTTGGAAAATAAGCGTATTTTCACTAGATAAGTAACTGACATATTGAAAGCGCATCTCCCATAGGGTGTTTCACAACCGCACCATATATTTATAATAGTATAGGCCGTGCGCTTAAATCGCAGCTGAGGGGAACTGTCATCCTGACATCTGTAACCACACCCCTCCATTTCTCATAGGTCAAAACGTAACCACCGCTTCTCATCACGAGTATAAGCTGGACTGTAAACAAATAAAAACAACCGAACCCTCCATCGATCAATCGCCTAGGCTATTAACCTGGATCCAAATCCTAAGTGCTAATATAACATGCTTTATAGTCATACTGACCCAACTTCATTATTGTGTGTAACAATAGTGTAGGGTTTAATCAAACCGTCATCGCCAATCACAATTACTTTAGCGCCACCCCCACCCCCCCCGTGTCGAACCAAAGTGGCTAGTAATCACAGCCGCACTGTTAATCTCAGTGGTGATCCGGCGCTAGTATTCTTCAACATAGATTTCTGTCAAAGCAGCCGCGAGCGTGAAGGCATCAAAAATTCATTAATGACCAGAAGCGCATAAGTGATGTCTCAGCATCACCACTGTCATATCAAATGTTCAAATGAGCACTTCATGTTAGGATATGTAGACCCCTTATCTTACATATTAACTACAACCAGAGCAAACACATATATGTATGCTCCATCTCACTCCAATATCTGTAGTCTCATAAAGACCTACGGTATTGCACAAACAGGTAAATCTTAGCCCTCGTCATGAAAACACTGTGGGGTAATATCAAACACAAAATTGTAAGCATCTAAAGGATAATAAAAATACAAATTCATTGAAACCTCTATACATCATATGAGGATCCTTTATCAAATGTATGTTCAGGACATCAAATAAATGCCAGGACACATGCCTAAATATCCAAACCACTGAGAAAACTATGTGCAGGAGGGGTCAAATCATCAAATATAGGTGAACAGAGTCAGAAAAATTACTTAAAAACAAAAAGACAAAAATCACAATTGAGCACTTGAAGGGTGTGAATCTCACAAATCGAGCTGATCAGGCTCTAATCAATATAAGTGTGTGAACAATTGGTGGTGTATTGCAAAACTCCACGTGGTACATGGTGAAATAAAGAAAATAGAAATGGTAAAACATAGACTTACACATACTAAAATTAAAAATTAAAATTAAAAGCACTAGTGTCTACTGTAAAATAACAAAAGAACTGGGATAAACCCATGAATACATGGCCCCAATAACTAATGATAGATTAAATGGATAAAGCTAGAAGTCAAATACTATTACATAAGAGGCAAAAAAACATGACTAGGCCATCATGTTCTCTCATTTGTATATAATGAATCAGGACTCTCATTTGGTAATTAGGTCCATAAATTAACCCAAGAATGCTTGCCATCCGGATTGCATATTAAGGCCTCTGGGCACAAGTGTATCCAATTCGTCGATCCAACGTGCCTCCTTTTGGAGCAGAATCTTCGCTCTGTTACCTCCCCGTCTCAGTGGTGGCACATGATCGATCAGGCGAAACCTAAGATCAGTGACTGAGTGGTTGTTGTCAAGGAAATGTCGAGCAACAGGTTGTCCAGATTTTCCACTCTCAAGTGCAGCTCTAATGCTTGAACGGTGGTTAGCCATTCGAGTTCTGGCATCATCAGTTGATTTCCCAATATAAAACTTCCCACATGGGCAGTTGAGGAGGTATATAATATGTGTAGTAGTACACGTTAGGAACCAGTTGATCTTATACTTCTTCTTTTTTTCGGGGTGTTGGAACACATTTCCAGTGTGCATACTGTTACATGTGACGCAGCTTAAACATTTAAAGCACCCATTTTTCTTTTTAAACCATGATTGCTTTTCCATCAGCGGGGAGATATCCATTTTCATAAGGCAGTCTTGGAAACTTCGCCCTCTTCTGTAGGATAGTCTAGGTGCCCTCCAATGCTTGAATGGTAAGTTACTATCTGTTTCAATAATCTTCCACTCATCTTTAATGGCTCTCAGGATCCGATACTGATCTGGTGAATACGTTGTGACAAAGGTCATTTGTTTTTCAACCTCACTACTAGTGGTCTTAGCCTCCACCTGGTTGGAGGATCACAGGTGGCTAGTAACTCTTTCTTCTTATATCCTCTTTGGGTGAATCTCTCTGTCATCTCTGTCAGCTGAATACGACATAAATCACCATCAGTGTTATTTCTCCTGACCCTCTGATATTGGGCTTTGGGTATAATCTTGATGAGTGATGGTTGATGACAACTTCTGGCGTGTAACACCGTATTCCGATCCGTACCTTTCCTGTAAAGCGTAGTGCCTAGTACGCCATTCTTCTTAAATACTCTTACGTCCAGATAATCGACAGTATCCTTACTGGCCACATATTGGAACCTGATAGTACTTTCCATGGTATTAAGTGTCTGTATCCATTGGCTCAAGGATTCTTCGTCCCCTCTCCAAACGAGGAACAGATCGTCTATATACCTACAATAAAAATTGATTGATGGGTTTTCATAGACGTTCATCAAAGTGGTTTCATACTCCTCCATAAATAGATTCGCCAGCGAAGGGGCCACATTCGACCCCATCGCTGTCCCTGCAATTTGTAGGTAAAAGGTGTTGTTGAATCTAAAGTAATTCTTTTCAAGGCACATAGAGAGGAGGTCAATCAGGATATGTTCTGGTGGGCCAACATATGGCATTCGTCTTAATGCTTTTGCTACAGCTGTTATTCCTGCAGAATGGGGAATGACCGTATAGAGACTTGAGACATCCATGGTAACAAGTAGATCGGTTTCATCAATATCTTTCAAAGACATGATATTTTGTATAAATGTTGTAGAATCCTGGGTGAAAGACTTCATTCTTCTCACTAGAGGTTGTAGAAAATGATCCACAAATATGGCCAGAGATTGTAGAAGAGACCCCCTTGCAGAAACGATAGGTCTCCCAGGGGGGTGTACAGGATCTTTATGGATCTTGGGGAGTATCTACATAATTGGTATAATAGGGAAATCCTTTCGTAAGAATTTTGCTTCTTGTTCTGTAATGGACCCCTCTTGCTTCCATGTCACAATCTTATTGTCAATCTAACGTTTTAAAGCTAATGTCGGATCTCTATCGAGCAACTTATATGTTGTTTTAGCAGAAAGTTGGCGGATGACTTCGTCCTTGTAATCAGTTGTATTCATTACTACGACCGCCCCACCTTTGTCAGCCGGGCGAATCATAATGGTAGAATCATCACCCAGGGTCTTCAAAGCCACTCTCTCCTCCTTGGAGAGATTATCAAAATGTCTGGACGTGTTCCTCGTCTCTTATGTCAAATTCATAAGGTATTTGGTATAGGTGGTAATAGATGCATTACTGGAATTTGGATCAAAGGAGCCTGCAGTTCTAAAGTGCTGATTGCTCTCACTTGTAGTGCCGAAATGTTCCTTTAGGCATAATTGTCTGCCAAATTTTTGAATGTCCACCAGTGTGTTGAACGTGTTCATCTTGGTGTATGGCACAAAAGAGAGACCTTTATTTAGTAGTGACAGTTCTCCTGCGGTCAATTCCCTGGAACTAATGTTAAAGACATTATTTATTGTCTTCTCCGAGTGGATGGCCGGCGGGATATGCCCCCCCCTTCTCGTGTGCGGCCGGGGCCTCTTCCTAAAAAACGAGATGATGTTTGAGAATATGGGGCTATTGGGGGCCTGGTCGATGCTTCTTCACGTGGGAGTTCCCACTGTTGTTGCCCACGAGATCTGGTAGTAATACCGGTAGAGGTAGGTGTTTCAGTGTCAGTTCCACTTTCTAATTCTGCACTGTCACCCGAACTTGTATCAACTGTATTAAGATTTCTTTTAGTATGGCGTCTTTCCCGCCTAGGTTTAAACAGCTTTCTCTCCTCGGGTGCCAGCATCCAACGATAGACACTTTTGTGTGTATAATCAAGATTTACGGTTTTTAAAGGCAATGAGTTCTTGCTTATATAGTTTCACTTGTGTTGTGAGTTTATTAAGCCAATCGCAGGTATTATCAGTTCTTAATCTTACTGCTTGATCATTCTCAAATGCCCTTATTTCAACTCTTACTTCAGCTAATAGTTTCCCAGCCTCCCGGATCTCCAACAACATGAGATCAAATGAGCATTTATTAAGTATTTTGCTCCAATTGATACAAAACTTCGTATTTGATCTACCGATTGTAGGCACATTCCTAATTCTGAAGCCTCTGGGTATCATTCGTTTTTTATGATACTCTGATAGATAAGTCTCATGCAGGTTAAGGTCTATTTCTCTCTGTTTAAGTTTGGCCCAGGTGTTGTATAGTGACTGAATAGACTCCTCCACTTGTTGTTCTTCAATTGAGCCAAACCTGATGAGATCAGGGTCCTCATCTGTAAACATCAGTATGTCTTCATCTTTCTCCCCTCCACTGGCACCCAGTGTGGCTGTATTGTCCTCAGTCTGTGTTAATGCCTCATTTGCCTCCATGTTATAAACAGTTCAGTAGACACAATAAAAGAATAAGGGAAGCTGCTGAATAGGCTTAGCTCAGCCTTGATGTGGGTGCATTATACCATGGGGTATATAATATAGCAAAGTTCAGTATCTGCACTCTCACCAACTCTCCACAACTGCCAGGGTGCTCTCAGGAGTATGTAGTAAGTAAATGATTCAAAGCACTCTCTGGACTTCAGATAATAAAGGCAAAATTTATTGTGATAGTGACGTTTCGGGACCAAACGTGTCCCTTCTTCTGACAGTCAAGCAATGCAAAAATCAAACTTAAATAGGCCATTCAGGCCCTCCCCTGTATTGCTACCAATCACAGGTAAGCGTGTGCAAAAGTGAAGATCACACCAAAATAAGGTGTGGGCAAGTGATAGTATGTTATGTGTATTTATAAAAGTGTAAAACATATATAAAGATAAAAACTCATCATTAGTGTAATCCTCATATATCCAAGTGAGCTTTGATCATAATAATTAAATTACAAAAACATATTAGTGTAAACTAACATAATGCATGTTAAAGATTCACCCCTCCTTTAAAGTGCTCAAAATGGATTCTACCACTATTCAGTGGAACCACCCCTATTCATTGATAGGCTTAAATCCACAGTCAAAATACTATTATATAGTATGACTATCAAGGTTATCAAAACATTAAACCAAACTATTTCCTCTTGCTGTAACTTCACTGCACCTTATATATGGGGTGTTACTAATCATTAACACTAAAAAATATATATAAATAAACCATGCAATGAAATCACAACTCAATGTTGCTATCACCATAACAATTCTTGACACACCCCTCCTGTTCTCATAGGTCAAGCATACACACCCCTTCTCCACTTCCTTATGTGTTGGAAAATAGATTAACAAAAGCTAACAGATCCTTATTAGATTTTTATTAGATTTAGTGACCAAAACATTAGGAGCGCATCTGCCAAAAGGTGTTACTTAACCACTTTATATAATTATAGCAGTATACGCCGTGCAATCAGTTCGCAGCTAGGGGTTATCGTCATCATATCATCTGTGAACACACCCCTCCTGCTAGGTCAGAAGTACATACCATCTCACCACTTCCATACGATTTGGAAAATAAGCGTTTTTTCACTAGATAAGTAACTGACATATTGAAAGTGCATCTCCCATAGGGTGTTTCACAACCGCACCATATATTTATAATAGTATAGGCCGTGCGCTTAAATCGCAGCTGAGGGGAACTGTCATCCTGTGTAACATATCTCAGCCTAATGTCACTATCCCTTTAAGACTTCCTTCTCTGACTGCTGCATTTGGGCAGTATTCACATTCAGCTTGCTTGCCTGCCTGATTAATCATTCATGCACCTGATTACCTCAGCCTCTTTTTAAGCCTTCTCAGGTCTAATGTGCTTTGCATTAACATTGAAGTTGTGATCCTGAACAACAGAGGTCTGTGACTGTTTCCTGTATGAATTTACCAACTATTTCAACCTACAGCATTTTCTATTCCAATGCCTAAAATCATCAAATCGCAAGTATCCAAATAATTCCATTTTCTGTTTCCTGGACACTGCTACTTAACAAACTCAGAACTTTATTATAAATCAAGCATACTTTTGGTTATCATCACTCTCTAATTACAACAGCATCTTACTCAGAACTTTATAACTATTTGTCTGCTACAAGTTGTCATTGCTGAAATATCCTGCTGCAAATATGTTAACATATTCTGAACTCTGCATCTATGTGTTCAATTAAAAGCTTTCATGTGATTCTCCAATATATGTTCAAGCAGTTATTGATGCCTTAAACTTAACTTTCACCTGTGCTGCTCTGCTAATTACTGACATACAGCTCTTTATAATATTATATACTGTGAACCTGCAACAAACCAAGTTTGCATCTAAATGCACAAACAGTAATTAATGCCTAAACTTGCAGCTTGTCTAAGTACCTGTGCAGCTGTGCTTAAACTCTGACATACAGCTTTATATAATATTATGTACTGTGAACCTGCAACAAACCTTAGTTTGCATCTAAGTGTCAATCTTTTACTAGATTACTCTGAAGCCTGAACATTCCACATTGCTATATTTTTTCTCTCATTGAATCCTGCAGTTACTTCTATTAACTAACTATAAGTCACAGTGAAGTCAGAATATATTGTATACAAATGTTGCACCCTCCATTTATTCTACAATAACTTCTAGCAACTATGAATCACAGAATATCATCTATCCACATCCAGGATACTCTTCCCCGGGTCAGGGGTCGGTGTCTTCAAATCCCTAGCACTGCCCAGAGGGTCTGTGTCCTGAGCGTATGTACACCGGATCATGACATCCTGACATCTGTAACCACACCCCTCCATTTCTCATAGGTCAAAACGTAACCACCGCTTCTCATCACGAGTATAAGCTGGACTGTAAACAAATAAAAACAACCGAACCCTCCATCGATCAATCGCCTAGGCTATTAACCTGGATCCAAATCCTAAGTGCTAATATAACATGCTTTATAGTCATACTGACCCAACTTCATTATTGTGTGTAACAATAGTGTAGGGTTTAATCAAACCGTCATCGCCAATCACAATTACTTTAGCCCCACACACCCCCCCGTGTCGAACCAAAGTGGCTAGTAATCACAGCCGCACTGTTAATCTCAGTGGTGATCCGGCGCTAGTATTCTTCAACATAGATTTCTGTCAAAGCAGCCGCGAGCGTGAAGGCATCAAAAATTTATTAATGACCAGAAGCGCATAAGTGATGTCTTAGCATCACCACTGTCATATCAAATGTTCAAATGAGCACTTCATGTTAGGATATGTAGACGGTGGTTACATTTTGACCTATGAGAAATGGAGGGGTGTGGTTACAGATGTCAGGATGACAGTTCCCCTCAGCTGCGATTTAAGCGCACGGCCTATACTATTATAAATATATGGTGCGGTTGTGAAACACCCTATGGGAGATGCGCTTTCAATATGTCAGTTACTTATCTAGTGAAAATACGCTTATTTTCCAAATCGTATGGAAGTGGTGAGATGGTATGTACTTCTGACCTATGAGAGCAGGAGGGGTGTGTTCACAGATGATATGATGACGATAACCCCTAGCTGCGAACTGATCGCACGGCGTATACTGCTATAATTATATAAAGTGGTTAAGTAACACCTTTTGGCAGATGCGCTCCTAATGTTTTGGTCACTAAATCTAATAAAAATCTAATAAGGATCTGTTAGCTTTTGTTAATCTATTTTCCAACACATAAGGAAGTGGAGAAGGGGTGTGTATGCTTGACCTATGAGAACAGGAGGGGTGTGTCAAGAATTGTTATGGTGATAGCAACATTGAGTTGCGATTTCATTGCATGGTTTATTTATATATATTTTTTAGTGTTAATGATTAGTAACACCCCATATATAAGGTGCGGTGAAGTTACAGCAAGAGGAAATAGTTTGGTTTAATGTTTTGATAACCTTGATAGTCATACTATATAATAGTATTGTGACTGTGGATTTAAACCTATCAATGAATAGGGGTGGTTCCACTGAATAGTGGTAGAATCCATTTTGAGCACTTTAAAGGAGGGGTGAATCTTTAACATGCATTATGTTAGTTTACACTAATATGTTTTTGTAATTATTATGATCAAAGCTCACTTGGATATATGAGGATTACACTAATAATGAGTTTTTATCTTTATATATGTTTTACACTTTTATAAATACACATAACACACTATCACTTGCCCACACCTTATTTTGGTGTGATCTTCACTTTTGCACACGCTTACCTGTGATTGGTAGCAATACAGGGGAGGGCCTGAATGGCCTATTTAAGTTTGATTTTTGCATTGTTTGACTGTCAGAAGAAGGGACAGGTTTGGTCCCGAAACGTCACTATCACAATAAATTTTGCCTTTATTATCTGAAGTCCAGAGAGTGCTTTGAATCATTTACTTACTACATACTCCTGAGAGCACCCTGGCAGTTGTGGAGAGTTGGTGAGAGTGCAGATACTGATCTTTGCTATATTATATATATATATATATATATATATATATATATATATATATATATTTGAATGTGTATATGTATATATATATATATGTCTAATACTTTGTTTTAATATGTTTTACATGTTTTTTTGTTATACTGTCTTCTTTCTTGCAGCCCTACTTCAGGTCTCAAGTTGAAGTTTTTTTAGCACTGTTATATGTTGTGCTCAACGGCTCAAGGAGGGAGTTTAATGTAAGGAAATGGGCTAGACGTGCATATACTAGCTTTTCAAGAAGCTTTGAGGCAAGAGGTAGTAGGGAAATAGGGCGATAGTTGGATGGGGAGGTTGGATCGAGAGAAGGTTTTTTGAGGATAGGTGTGACTAATGCATGTTTAAGAGATGCGGGAACTATACCAGTGCTAAGGGAGAGGTTAAAGATGTGTGTGAGTATAGGGGTAAGGGTAGAAGAGAGGGAGGGGAGTAGTTATGAGGGGATGGGGTCGAGAGGACAGGTAGTGAGGTGAGAGGATAGTATATGGGCAGAAACTTCATCCTCTGTAATGGGGCAAAAGAGCTAAATTTATGGCTATGTGGGTTTTGGATGATTGTGAGCTTTTGAGGGGGTGGGATACCGGTAGTATGCTGAGAGCTGATTTCAGTTCTTATGGAGTCGATTTTGTTGTTGAAGTAGCTGGCAAAATCTTGGGCTGAGAGAGAAGTTGTGATGGGAGGTGGGGGTGGGCGGAGAAGAGTATTGAATGTGGAGAAAGACGTTTTGGGTTTGAAGAAAGAGTAGAGATAAGAGTAGAGAAGTAGTGTTGCTTATATAGATTAAGGGCAGAATAGTAAGAGTTCAAGATGAACTTATAGTGAAGAAAGTCAGCAAAACTCAGAGATTTCCTCCAGTGTCGCTCAGCAGTACGGGAACATCTGCGTAAGTACCGTGTCAGAGAAGTATGCCATGGCTGAGGATGAGTGTATGTTTTCCGAGCTATGGTAGGTGGGGCCAGGTTATCAAGGACTGATGTAAGGGTGGAGTTATAGTGGGAGATGGATTCATCAGTACAGGAAAGAGCTAGCGAGTTGTTGCTGATCTAATGACTTAAATCTTCTGTGAAGTTTAGTGTGGGGGGGTAGAAGGAGGGAGAGTTGTAGGGAGGGAGTTGATGGTACAAGTGAGGAGGTGGTGGTCAGAAAGAGGAAAAGGTGAGTTTGTGAAGCTTGAGATAATGCATTGATAACTGAAAATCAGATCAAGGGAGTGACCATCTTTGGAGTTACAGAAGTTGTTTTGCAGAGATGGGATTATCAACAGAGAGGTTGAAGTCACCAAGAATGAGGGCAGGGGTATCTGAGCAAAGAAAGTAAGGTAGCCAGGCAGCAAAGTGATCTAGAAATAGAGTTGCGGAGCCAGGGGGGCAGTATATGACTGCAACGTGTATAGAAAGGGGAGAGAGTAAGAGATTCATGTGTGTTTCGAATGAAGAAAATGTGAGGGAAGAGAAGGGATGTATTTGTTGAAAGGTGGAATGAGAGGAAAGTAAAATACCAACACCACCTCCTTGTCTATTGTCAGACACCTAGGAGTGTGGCTGAAGTGGAGACCCCCATGTGACAGTGCAGCAGAGGAAGCAGTCTCTGAAGGAGAGAGCCAGGTTTCTGTGAGAGCCAGAAGATTGAGAGAGTGGGAGATAAAGAGGTCATGGATAGAAGTGAGCTTGTTGCAAATAGAGTGAGAGTTCTAAAGTGTGCAAGTGAAGGGGTGGTGGCTTTAGATGCAAGAGGAATTAGATTAGGGTTACCAGAGTTTTATTTTTGAAGTCTATTGAATGGTACACATGGGTGTGCAGGGCAAAGAAAATGTGGAGGACCAGGATTAGGGGAAATATCGCCAGCAGCTAGTATGAGCAAGAGGGAGAATGACATGAGATGATTTTATCTATCTATCTTATCTATCTATCCATCCATCTTTCTATATACAGCATCTATCTATCTATACCTTAAGCAAAAAAGTTTTTTTTTTTTTTTTCAAAAGAGCTTTATTGAGAAAAAGAAACTTACAGAAAGTCAATAAGTACAAATATGACAGTAGCTATGCTTAACAGTCTGTGGGACTACAATAACTCGGGGTCCCCGAGCAGTAAGTAGATGAGTACAGCAATCTACCAACAATTGAGTGTCCTTTAAGATCAGGAGTAATGATTAGCTCTTCATTTACATTTTTCAAAAATTTTCCAACAACTAATGACATGTCTTTTACAGAAAAGACATGATGCTTAAATGACTAAAACAAACATAGACAATACAAGTCTAAGATATACAGACATATTAAATATTAAATATTACCCGGTTTGCCGCTCAGTGCCAGTGTTCCAGTTTCCCTAACCTCTCAGCATATACACATTCAAGGAGGCCAGGGAGAGAAGGTTATAGATGGGTAAAAAAGGGGCAAGCAAGGGAAAAGAGGGAAAGAGAAGGATATCCGGAGAAAGGAGGGAAGGGAGGGGGGAATCAGGGGGATGGGGGGAAGGGAAAAAAAAAAAAAAGAAAAGAAAATTTAAAGCATAGGGCATACAACACTCCAGGTCTACTATTTTAAGCCACAGGACCCGCTAGTCTCTCCCTGTCCCAGCACCCTCCCACAGCAATAGCATTTCTGTGTATGCTCCCAGTGTCGCAGTCTTAACATAGTGATATTTCTCCAGAAGAAGGATACTCTGCACATTTTGTCTCCAATCCGCAAGGGTAGGTATTTGAGGGGATTTCCAACGCTGAGGTATCAGGTTCTTAGCCCCCGACAACATCAGCATTAGAAGGTTCTTTTTCGCCTTATTCTCCAACTTGGTGGGGAAATGGAAAAGCAGAGTTTCTGGGAGTTTCGGAATGTCAATATCCAGCAATTTCTGAATCTCCTGCCAAACAGAAGACCAGAAGTCCAGCAAGAGCGGGCAGTCCCACCAAATGTGCAATATGAGCCTGTGCCACCACACCCCCTCCAGCACTTCTCAGAGACTCTTGGATAAATTGTCTTAAGCCTAGACGGCGTAAGGTACCACCGGCTCAAGAATTTATAATGTGATTCCTGCATACGGGCAGAGACCGACAGTGTTTTTACGGCTCGGAAAATCCGTTGCCAATCCTCATTAGAAAGCTCGGAGCCCAGCTCCTTGTGCCATGCTCTTGTGTAGTTTGGAAGGGGGCTATCTCTCGGCTGTAGGAGTAGAGTATAGATGAGGGAGACCAGATGCCCAGCCACATTACTTTGAATACATAAAGACTCAAAAGGGGAGGGGTCCCTCAACAACTGCTGTTTGTGTTTGTGGGTGTTGATAAAGTGGCCTATCTGTAAGTAAGAGAACCATGTCAGGGAGAGGTCCGGGGAGTCCAGCATTATATTGTCTTTTGATTTTAGTCGCCCCCCATGGACTAGGCTAGACACCCGATTAATAAAGGGGGTGCTCCGCTCCGCTGATGCCCTGAACTGTAGAGGCAGGTCTGGATTGCCAAAAATGGGCGTAAGTGGCGAAACTGGGGTGGAAATGTGGGAGTCAGTGCGCAATGTGGTATCCCATGTGACAAATAGCTCCTCCAAAAGGGGGAACCCCTCTATCTGCGAGGGTCTGTATTTACCATTGATCCACAACAAAGGCCTCAGGTCACTGACCTGAAGGATCACTCTGTCCATAGAAATCCAGTCTTTTTGTGGGTTTCCCTGGCACCACTCAACCACTCTCTGTAGAATCACGGCTTTTCTGTAAAGCTTTATGTCTGGGAGGGCTAGTCCGCCCCCCTCTCCGGGTTTATACATAGTCTGACTATTAATCCTCGGCCTAGTTCCCTGCCATATATATTCCTCAAGAAGGTTTTGGAACTGTAGGAGGAAAGCATGTGGGAGCGGGATGGGCAATGTCTGGAACAGGTATAGCAGTCTAGGAAGAACGTTCATCTTCACTACACTGATCCGCCCCAACCATGAGATGTGTTTGTGTTTCCATACAGATAGGTCTGCTGCGACCTCATGTCGGAGTGTCGCATAGTTGGATTCAAATATAACCTGGGTAGAAGCAGCAAGATAGACTCCTAGGTATTTCAGATGCTTGTCTCTTATCTGAAACGGACTATAGTCGCGTAGCCAGTCTTTAACAGACTGTTCTAGGTTGACCCCTAATACCTCTGATTTGGTGGCGTTTAACAGAAAGCCAGACACTTCACCATATCTAGAAAACTCCCACAAAAGGGCAGGAACAGATGTCCTCAAGTCACTCAAAGTGAAAAGCAGATCATCAGCGTACATGCATATTTTGTATTCTCTGTCTCCTATTGAGTATCCCGTTATGCTGCGGTTGTCTCGGATGTTGCATGCCAATGCCTCAACCGAAATGGCGAATAGCAAGGGAGACAGGGGGCACCGCTGTCTGGTCCCATTGGAAATAGCAAATGGCTCAGACAAAAGGCCATTCACCCTGACCCTCGCGGTAGGCCTCGAGTAAAGGCAGAAAACCATCTCTATAAACCGATCTCCAAAGCCCACCTCTCTCAAGGTATCCCTGAGGAACTGCCAGCTCACCCTGTCAAAAGCTTTCTCTGCATCTGTTGATAACAGGGCGAGCGGCAATCCCCTTTTGACCGAGTGCGAGATCAGCTGCATGACTTTGAGGGTATTGTCCCTGGCCTCTCGACCAAAAAAGTTTTATTTTTAACTTATAATATGAGCTCAAGAATAGGAGAGAAATGATCAACAATGTTATTTCAAGATATATATATATATATATATATATATATATATATATTTATTTATTTATTTATTTATTTATATATATAAATATATATTTATATAAAATATGGTGTTCTAAAGGGATATGGTACCTGACAAGGCGTTTAACTGGTGTGTATATATATATATATATACTGTATATATATATATATATATATATATATATATATATTTGAATGTGTATATGTATACATTTGTGTATGTATATATATATATATATATATATATATATATATACATCTAATACTTTGTTTTAATATGTTTTACATGTTTTTTTTTTGTTATTATTTCTTCTTTCTTGCAGCCCTACTTCAGGTCTCAAGTTGAAGTTTTATAGCACTGTTATATGTTGTGCTCAACTGCTCAAGCGCAACACATAACTTGTAATATGAGTGATCTAAAGAGATGCTGGCTGCAGTAAACATTCTCTTGTGCGCTTCTCTTAGCACGGTGGGCCTGCGATATTGATAGCACGTCCTGCACTATCAATAGTGCTCCATTCGCACTACCTATTTCTTTAACTTTTATCAATCAGAATATTATCATAAGATTTTGAAATAAGTAACAAGTAACAGAAGGTATTTTTAAATCTTTTTGTAACGATATGAGTTGCACTGAAATTTGTTAGTCTTAGGAAGTGCCCTCCCCCACTTTACAGAGCCAGTATTAACAACCCTTTTGTGCTTATTTTACCTGCAGTGCAGAACCTGATATTTTCAAGCTGTTTACTTTCAAAATCCAGGGTGGCTGTCCAGAGTACTGAAGAAAGCACGCTGTCCAGAGTGCTGAATATACTAAAGCAGGGCTGCCAAACTTATCCAAAAAAAAAATAATAATGCTATATATATATATATATATATATATATATATATATTAAAGCAGGGCTGCCGACATTATCCAAAATTATAAAAATAAAATAATGAGATATATATAAATATGTGTGTGTGTATATATATACAGGTGGCCCTCGTTTTACAACGGTTCAATTTACACCGTTTCAGAATAACAACCTTTTTTTCCAGTCATGTGACTGCTATTGAAAAGCATTGAGAAACAGTGCATTTATTAAAATAGCCAGTGGGTGGAGCTGTCCGCTTGTGTTGCAGCAAAGCCAAGCAAGCTGAAATTAACTAGTTTAATCTGACCTGAGCTATCAGGCAGATTTCAAAGGAACAAGATGTTCCTGTCTATAAATCAGTCCAGATTGGAATGCATAGAAATAACTGTTTGCAGAAAAAGGCAAGTGAAGTCTGTGTTGTGTGATTATTTTATTAGGTTTATAATGCTGTTTAGCAAATGGTTTTGTTAACTTTTAACATTTAACTTAGTTTAATTATATATTCTGTGTTGTGTGATTATTTTATTTGATTTATAATGCTGCTTAGCATTTAAAGTCTTCATTTCAAAGCTTTAAAAATAATGTATTAGGTGTTACTTATGACAATTTTGAGAGGGGCCTGGAACCTAACTCCCTCACTTCCCATTGACTTACATTATAAACTGGGTTTCAATTTACAACGGTTTCGATTTACAACCATTCCTTCTGGAACCTAACCCCGGCGTAAACTGAGGGCTACCTGTATATATATACTGTATATATACAGGGAGTGCAGAATTATTAGGCAAGTTGTATTTTTGAGGATTCATTTTATTATTGAACAACAACCATGTTCTCAATGAACCCAAAAAACTCATTAATATCAAAGCTGAATAGTTTTGGAAGTAGTTTTTAGTTTGTTTTTAGTTATAGCTATTTTAGGGGGATATCTGTGTGTGCAGGTGACTATTACTGTGCATAATTATTAGGCAACTTAACAAAAAACAAATATATACCCATTTCAATTATTTATTTTTACCAGTGAAACCAATATAACATCTCAACATTCACAAATATACATTTCTGACATTCAAAAACAAAACAAAAACAAATCAGTGACCAATATAGCCACCTTTCTTTGCAAGGACACTCAAAAGCCTGCCATCCATGGATTCTGTCAGTGTTTTGATCTGTTCACCATCAACATTGCGTGCAGCAGCAACCACAGCCTCCCAGACACTGTTCAGAGAGGTGTACTGTTTTCCCTCCTTGTAAATCTCACATTTGATGATGGACCACAGGTTCTCAATGGGGTTCAGATCAGGTGAACAAGGAGGCCATGTCATTAGATTTTCTTCTTTTATACCCTTTCTTGCCAGCCACACTGTGGAGTACTTGGACGCGTGTGATGGAGCATTGTCCTGCATGAAAATCATGTTTTTCTTGAAGGATGCAGACTTCTTCCTGTACCACTGCTTGAAGAAGGTGTCTTCCAGAAACTGGCAGTAGGACTGGGAGTTGAGCTTGACTCCATCCTCAACCCGAAATGGCCCCACAAGCTCATCTTTGATGATACCAGCCCAAACCAGTACTCCACCTCCACCTTGCTGGCGTCTGAGTCGGACTGGAGCTCTCTGCCCTTTACCAATCCAGCCACGGGCCCATCCATCTGGCCCATCAAGACTCACTCTCATTTCATCAGTCCATAAAACCTTAGAAAAATCAGTCTTGAGATATTTCTTGGCCCAGTCTTGACGTTTCAGCTTGTGTGTCTTGTTCAGTGGTGGTCGTCTTTCAGCCTTTCTTACCTTGGCCATGTCTCTGAGTATTGCACACCTTGTGCTTTTGGGCACTCCAGTGATGTTGCAGCTCTGAAATATGGCCAAACTGGTGGCAAGTGGCATCTTGGCAGCTGCACGCTTGAATTTTCTCAGTTCATGGGCAGCTATTTTGCGCCTTGGTTTTTCCACACACTTCTTGCGACCCTGTTGACTATTTTGAATGAAACGCTTGATTGTTCGATGATCACGCTTCAGAAGCTTTGCAATTTTAAGAGTGCTGCATCCCTCTGCAAGATATCTCACTATTTTTTACTTTTCTGAGCCTGTCAAGTCCTTCTTTTGACCCATTTTGCCAAAGGAAAGGAAGTTAACTAATAATTATGCACACCTGATATAGGGTGTTGATGTCATTAGACCACACCCCTTCTCATTACAGAGATGCACATCACCTAATATGCTTAATTTCTTAGTAGGCTTTCGAGCCTATACAGCTTGGAGTAAGACAACATGCATAAAGAGGATGATGTGGTCAAAATACTCATTTGCCTAATAATTCTGCACTCCCTGTATATATATATATATAGTATATATACTAGTAGCATATACTGGCCTGTGCATTGCTATAACAACATATGTTCCCATTTTCAAAGTGAACATTTTATAAGTGAGGCATTAACATTAGAATTATACAAGAATTACACTCAGTACTCACCAGAGTGCTGCTTATTAAGACACCATGCTGCCTATTGACATCTGCTGAAGAAATGCACACTACATCAAGCTAACCCTATTCTCTCTTCTAATTTCAGGTATGTGAATGAATATATTCCTTTTCAATCTGCAAAGTATTTACTGCACTCTGGTTTTTCCCTCTCCTGTAACTCTATTTTTGGTATGTGAATGAGTATATTCCTTGTCAATCTGCAAAGTATTCACTGCACTCTGGTTTTTCCCTCTCCTGTAACTCTATTTTTGGTATATGAATATTTACATAGAGCAAATTATTTTAGTTTGTTAATTTAGTCCTACATTTGTTGTACTAGTATCCAATGTCTTACTTCTAATGTTTTGTTAATTGCCATGTGATGTTCAATCCTTATCAATACTTGCTATTATTCTAAAATTTATAGCTGTCTTATGCCACAGTTTTAACCCCCTCCAAATGTTATTGTCTGTTTACTTAACATCTCACCCTGACCAGACCAGAATCTAACTTTCCAATTGGCCTTTCCAATTGTCTTTGATTAGCAATTAACTAAATTTAGTGGACTCAGCCGACTTCCCTGCCTGCATATATTTCACACTAGTTTGGGCTGTGCATTGCACTGGCCCGTGCATTGTTATAACAACATATGTTCACATTTTCAAAGTGAACATTTTATAAGTGAGGCATTAACATTAGAATTATACAAGAACTAAGTGAACATTTTATAAGTGAGGCATAAACATTAGAATTATACAAGAATTAAGTGAACATTTTATAAGTGAGGCATTAACATTAGAATTATATAAGAACTAAGTGAACATTTTATAAGTGAGGCATAAACATTAGAATTATACAAGAATTAAGTGAACATTTTATAAGTGAGGCATAAACATTAGAATTATACAAGAATTAAGTGAACTTTTTATAAGTGAGGCATAAACATTAGAATTATACAAGAATTAAGTGAACATTTTATAAGTGAGGCATTAACATTAGAATTATGCAAGAATTGAACAAGGATTGGGCAAGGGGCAAGACACAAGGCAAGTACTTCTGTAATATGTTTCATATACCTTTTTGTTTTCTTATGCAATTGCTACTGTAATTCTGTGTCTTATGTGTTTAACTGGTTCCCAATTTTGTAAAAATGTTCAATATATTCATATTCCTTTTTGCTACCTCTTGTCTCTATAACAAACTACATTATTCAATTACTCCTTCTCCCTCTCCACCTGCACTGTTCATTAGCCCATCTCACCTTACCTTTGTACTCATGAACTTTACCTATTCCTAAACACTCTCTCTCCCCCCTGCAGCTCGTCTCAAAAGCAGTCTCACTACTGCAAATCTGTATCTCATCTCATGTCACTCTCCCTCTTGCTTTTACTTACTGCTGGTGACATCTCCCCTAATCCTGGTCCACAACCACTGCCAAGCCATGCGCATCCATGCGTACCATCCCATAGATTCAGAAAACAAAACTCTGCAAACCTTACTCACATTCCTCTTGCATCAAAAGCCACTACCCATTTCACTTGCACACTCTGGAACTCTCGCTCTGTTTGCAACAAGCTCACTTCTATACATGACCTCTTCGGCTCCCGCTCCCTCAACCTTCTGGCCCTAACAGAAACCTGGCTCTCTCCCCTAGACACAGCATCCACTGCTGCTCTGTCACATAGGGGTCTCCACTTCAGCCACACTCCTAGGTCTGGTAATAGACAAGGAGGTGGTGTAGGTATTTTACTTTCCTCTCGTTGCACCTTTCAACAAATACATCCCATCTCTTCCCTCACATTTCCCTCATTCGAAACCCACATGATTCGCTTATTCTCCCCTCTCTTTGTACGTGTTGCAGTCATATACCGACCCCCTGGCTCCTCAACTCAATTTCTAGATCACTTGGCTGCCTGGCTACCTTATTTCCTTTCCTCAGACACCCCTGCCCTCATTCTTGGTGACTTCAACATCCCTCTTGACAATCCCACTGCCTCATCTGCAAAACAACTTCTGCAACTCACTTTCAGTCTGTCACAATGGACTGATTCTAGCACTCACAAAGACGGTCACTCTCTTGACCTGATCTTTAGCTATCGATGCACTCTCTCAAACTTCCCAAACTCCCCCTTTTCTCTCTCTGACCACCATATCCTTACTTGCAACATATCATCCCTTCCTACAACTCTCCCTCCTTCTACTCCTCACACCAAACTTTGCAGAAGCATTATGTCTTTATATCAGCAACAGATTGCTAATTCCCTCAAACCGCTCCTCTCATCCTTCTCCTCCTTTTCCTGCCCTGATCAATCTATCTGCCACTATAATTCCACCCTTATATCTGTCCTTGACAATCTCGCCCCTCTTACCGTTGCTCGGAAATCACACACTTATCCTCAGCCCTGGCATACTCCTCTGACACGGTACCTACGCAGATGTTCCCGTACTGCTGAACGGCACTGGAGAAAATCTCGGAGTTCAGCTGATTTTCTTCATTACAAATTCATCTTGAACTCCTACTATTCTGCCCTTAATCTCCATAAGCAACACTACTTCTCTACTCTTATCTCTAATCTTTCTTCAAACCCAAAACGTCTGTTCTCCACTTTCAATACTCTCCTCGGCCCTCCCCCACCTCCTAATACAACTTATCTGTCAGCTCAAGACTTTGCCAGCCACTTCAATAACAAAATTGACTCCATCAGAAATGAAATCAGCTCTCAACATAATTCCATTCTCTCCCCCCCCCCCCCCTCAAATGCTCTCACTCAACCACAACCCACATAACCTGAAACTTAGCTCATTCTCCCCTGGTTCTGAGGAAGAAGTTTCGGCACTTATACTGCGCTCTCACCTCACTACCTGTCCCCTTAACCCTATCCCCTCACAGCTACTCCCCTCCCTCTCTGCTACCCTTACCCCTATACTAACACACATTTTCAACCTCTCCCTCAGCCCCGGTATATTTCCTTCAACGCTGAAACATGCACTGGTCACACCTATCCTCAAAAAACTTTCCCTTGATCCTACCTCCCCATCCAACTACCGCCCTATTTCCCTCCTCCCTCTTGCCTCAAAGCTTCTCGAAAAACTAGTATATGCACGCCTATCCCATTTCCTTACGTTAAACTCCCTTCTTGACCAACTGCAATCTGGATTTCGTCCCCATCACTCCACAGCGACATCTATTGTTAAGGTTACCAACGACCTACTTACAGCAAAATCAAAAGGCCACTTCTCTCTGATTATCCTCCTTGATCTGTCCGCAGCCTTTGACACTGTTGACCACACTCTTTTGCTCTATACCCTCCAATCCTTTGGCATCTGTTACACAGCCCTTTTGTGGCTCTCTTCCTACCTGTCAAACCGTAACCTGTAGCCTTCTCTGGGGCCTCCTCTGCCTCGTCACCACTTTCTGTCGGAGTACCACAAGGCTCTGTCCTCGTAAGTCCCACGGTTTCCAATATCATTTGTATGCCGATGACACCCAAATCTACTTCTCTGCACCAGACCTATCTCCTTCCTTGCTAACCCGTGTCACTAACTGTCTTTCTCACATCTTTTCCTGGATGTCCTCTCACTACCTCAAGCTAAATCTCACTAAAACTGAGCTCCTCATTTTCCCCCTTCTTCAAAAATCTCCACCCCCAATCTCTCTATAACTGTCGACAACTCCATCATTACCCCTACCCCTCATGCCCGATGTCTCATGGTCACTTCGACTCAGATCTTTCTTTCACTCCTCACATTCAGTCCTTGGCTAAAGCCTGCTGCTTCCACCTTAAAAATATCTCTAAAATTAGACACTTCCTTCCACAAGACACAACTAAGATTTTAATCCACTCTCTCATTCTTTCCCGCCTCGATTACTGCAACTCTGTCCTCTCTGGTCTCCCCACCTGCCGCCTAGCTCCTTTACAATCCATAATGAATGCCTCTGCCAGACACACCTTCCTTACACGTCGCTCTTCATCTGCTGCTCCTCTCTGCCAATCCCTTCACTAGCTTCCTCTTGCGGAATCTGTTGGCGCTCTACAAATAACCGATAATAATAATAATATATAACTTTATATACTAAAGCAGGGCTGCCAAACGAATCCAAAATTATAAAAACAAAATAATGCTATATATGTATATATATACTGTATATATATATATATATATATATATATATATATATATATATATACATACACACATACACATATTCCTTATGACATACTTAATGTGGGAAGGAATAGTCAATTAGGTGAAATTAATTCAACTCTTAATAGACTCACTACTTGCAACTCGTGCAAAGAGTCGCAATAAACGCCTTTTTGCTTGCATGCAACAGTTAGCTTGCCACTCTTAATCTAGCCCAAAATGTTTAATCAAGTGTCATAAAATACGTATAATGTAGTTTTATTATTCAATTGCTCATCTTTTCTGTAAATGTGTGGGGGGTTTTCAAGGCTCCAAAAGTGTCAGGAGTGTATCCTGCGTGATTTAGTAATCTTACCCAGCTATCATCTACACAGTGATTGCTTAATCACTGCATGAGCTAATTTTTAACCGTCTCTAATTTGCCACAACTGAGGTAAAACAAACAATGCTCGAAAGTCTTTCTAAGAGGTATGACTCTGTACTGTAATGTAAATTTTACAATTTTTTTCACATTAACTTTATATACATATATTCTGCAAAGCAGTGCTTAATTGCTACACTACTATGCAAATTAAATTACTTTAATTCACATTTAAAGGGAAACTAAACCCAAAATATTTCTTTCAGGATTCAGGTAGAAAACACAATTTTTAAACATTTTAATTTACTTCTATTATGTAATTTGCTTCATTCTTTAGATATCCTTTGTTGAAGAAATAGCAATGCACATGGGTGAGCCAATCACACGAGACAACCACCAATCAGCAGCTACTGAGACTATCTAGATTTGCTTTTCAAAAAAGGACATCAAGAGAATGAAGCAAATTAGATAATAGAAGTAAATTAGAAAGATGTTTAAAATTACATGCTCTATTTAAATCATGAAAGAAAAAATTTGGTTTCCTGTCCCTTTAACTCAGTGTCATTGAAAAGTATTGGCACATTACAGAAAAACTGCAAAAATAGATTAGTGAATAGAATTGTTAGAAGGGGTGAGATGGAACTTTATGAAAACTAGCAAATGGAAAGGCAGATCGAATCATAGCAGTATGAAATATTCATTTTAAGAAAGATTTTTTTACTTAAAGCCACTTCCATTTAGTGCTGATTTTTGCCAATAAGCTCTTTACAGACATAATAAATCTCTGTTTATAATTATGTTTCAAAGGAAGGTGATAAACTAAAATGATCAAGTTGGATTAGCAACTCAATGAATCTATATGATCTATTGTCCCTGACAGAACATTTTAAACTTAGAATGAATGGAAATTTCAAGCTTTTTAGTACTACAATTAAAACTAGCAAATAGCGCTCTGAAGTCCTCTGGTTTTCACAGCTGGCGCCTGACTGTAATTATACCAGCTCAAATATGCCATTAAATTAAGAGAAAATGAACTATCATTCATAGGGAATATGTGTATGATTGTACAGAGGCTGTACAGAGTTTCATAACTGCTCCTAAGATCCTAAAAATGTAACTTAAATATTCTACATAACAACAAAAAGGTTTTTTTATGTATAAGGGATTCATTCATTGTAAACCTAGTTATCTTTGTACTGTGTGTATAATTTGTAAAATAATGCCTACAAATAACATTGTAATGAAGATTTTTATTTTTAAATTATTCCTGAAACATAGATTATCATTATGAGGTTTCTCAAAAAAACAAGTTCTAAAACTATGAGGTATATCTAATCGTGTTATGCTGTTGTTAGAGCTGCCAACCTTTAAATGGGCATGAAAGCTAAAATTCAAATTTCATGGTTCTGATGGGCAATGCAATTGTAAGAACTTTTTGGATTTACTTAATTCTCTCAACCAATAGAATGAAAGCTTTTAATTATTGGTTGATTGGACTAGGAATTAAAAAACAGCCAATAGAAATTCAAGGGCACCCCTATATAAGGAGGGATCTTGCATTTAAGCTTCAGTGTGCATTGTGCAGTAGTGTCCATATGAAGAGGACCTCTGGAAGAAGAAAAGAAGAAATGAAGGATCGGATGGAAGAAGAAGGAAGAAGATGGAAGACTGAAGATAAAAGACAGAAAATTAAACAAAAGGCCTGGTGCCATGAAGATGAAGAGGAGGGCCCCAGAGGACCACCGGCTTGAAGAAAGAAGGGAGCACTGCCGCAGTCAACTTGGTAAGTACAAACATTGGGGTTTAGCTTTAGTTTTTTTTGTGGTGGGCTTTTTTATTTTTAAGATTAGTTTTTTTTCCTTTTAGGTTTTTTTAGTTTATTTTTTTTTCTCTCCTAAAAATGCTCTACCAAATTCCATTTTCAGGGCAATCTTTTTTTAGGATAGGGATATTTTGGGGGGCAGAAAAAGAGCTGTGGGCACTGACCTTCCAAATGCCCTTCTAAGGACAATGCCCAACCAGATGCCCTTTTTAGGGCAATCTTTTTACGATTGGGATTTTTTTTTAGCTTAGTTATTTTTTTTAGATTAATCTTTTTTTTGGGGGGGGGGGGGTTTATTATGGAATAGGGTTGAAGTCATTTTTTTTAAAAAGAGCTGTGAAACTTTAGGGCAATGCCCTACAAAAAGCTCTTTTTAAACTATTCTTATAGTAACTTTTAGTGTTAGTTTATTTATTTTTTATTTTGGGTGGGTTTTTGTTTTTTTAAAGGGGGCCTTTTTTAGTTTTAGTTTAGGCATAACTGTGTTTTTTTATTTTTGGTAGTGTTGTTTTTTGTGTGTAAATTTAGTGTTATTTTTTTTGTAACTTATGGGGTTTTAGCTTAGAGGTGGGAGGTTAGATGTTAGGTAGTTAAGTAGTGTAGGGGTAGTTTGGGTTGGGGGTTTGTGGCGGTTAATAGGTTAAGGGGGTGGTTAGGTCTTTAGTTTATGGCAGATTAGGGGTTAATAATGTAGGTTGCGCTGGGGTGAGGGCGAGTAAGGGATTAATAGTTTATTTTAGTATTAAATTTATATCTAATGTTAAAATTATATGCATTGAAATGTATAATGCATATTATTTTAAGTACTGTATTGTATCGAATTTAAAATGTAGTTATTTTTTATAGTTTTTTTCTATTTTTTTAAGCAACCAGTAGCAAGCCAGACACAAAAAGGATAGATATGGACAAGACAACCAAATATGTAAAAAATCACCTCTTCTGCTGGATCCCCACCAATACAGAGATGAGGAGTTACTAGAAAAGCTATGAAGTTTTGCGGGGGTTAAACACCATTGGTTATAGTACCTTATAGTAAATTTCATATATAATAGACGGCCTTTTTTGGTTAGCAGTATTGTTTTTTGCCACTCTACTAGAAGTAGATCAATTCTCAAAATCTTGTTCCCAAGCTAATACAGGACTAATCTTTCCAGAGGGTCCAATCACCTCTATTAGGTTATAGTAAATAGATAATTGCAGATATAATTTGCCCCCTGTCCTCCAATTCTGCTTTTAAACTGTTTTGGGGCATATTACTTAAAGGGACAGACAAGTAAAAAAAAAACTTTCATGATTCAGATAGGGCATGTAATTTTAAACAAGAAACGGTTATAGTCAGTTCTAAAACCTCAATCCATGGTGATTCTTCCAGTACCACTATAAAGATAGATTAACAACAGAAATGGGTATGAGGAGCGCTTGCAGCAATGGTAGATGAGCGCTCTAAAATATATATTAATAAAGCAACATAAAACATTAAATTATATGTCAAAATATATTAATTTTACATAATGAATAAGTATAAAATCATACACTGTATATAACATGATTGAAGTTGTGGCCACAACATAAAATACTAAAAAATAAATGTTCCTATATAAAAAAAGTCCTAAAAAATAAATGTTCTTTTATAAAAAGTCCTTTCAAGTTTATGAACTTTGTGAGCGCAAGATTTGCATGAACAGCTGACACTTTCATTTGCCTCTATATTGAATTTTAAGAGCTTTGGTTCCAGCCGGGCTTACCCGGAGAATCTTACCAGACCTTCTGGGTGTATAACATGATTCGGGTGAGTAGTGATCACTCCAACTGTCAAACGACCTTGCACTGAGCTACCTGATGCAAAGTTATTTCCTCCATGTGGTCTCGGCGTCTTCCAGTCACTGAGGTAATTCAGGTCTGTGTACTCCCACACGTGTTCCTCTATCACGTGTTGTTTTTGCACCAATCTCACAGTCCGTGATTTGATTCCTCTCCTCAATGTAATAATTACCCACTACCTTACGTGTTGTGTTCTTACGTCATCAAAACACGTCAAAAAAGATTATAGAGAAGAAACCAGCGTGGCTGTGTTTAGCACTTAGAGGCTAGGAGGACTTATTGCTAGGAGTACGTAAGTGTGTAATAAGCAGGCGGTGAAACTTTCATGATTCAGATAGGGCAAGTAATTTTAAACAACTTTCCATTTTACTTTTATCATCAATTTTGCTTTGTTCTCTTGGTATTCTTAGCTGAAAGCTAAACCTAGGAGGTTCATGTGCTAATTTCTTAAACATTGAAGGCCGCCTCTAATCTGATACCTTTTGACAGTTTTCACCACTAGAGGGCGTTAGTTCATGTGTTTCATATAGATCACATTGAGCTCACGCATGTGAAGCTCCTAAAAGTGAGCACTGATTGGCTAAAATGCAAATCTGTCAAAAGAACTGAAATAAGGGGGCAGATTGCAGAGTCATAGATACAAGGTAATTACAGTGGTAAAACGTGTATTATTATAACTGTGTTTTTATGCAAAACTGGGGAATGGGTAATAAAGGGATTATCTATATTTTTAAACAACAAAAATTCTGGTGTTGACTGTCCCTTTAAACACTCTGTGATGATTATGTGTAACAAAAACAAAAACTTTGCAATATACTCAACTACATTACATTTATTATTTTGCCACCTTTTCCTGCAATTGAATTCTGAAAAACATAATTTATGCTTACCTGATAAATTCCTTTCTTCTGTAGTGTGATCATTCCACGGGTCATCATTACTTCTGGGATATTACTCCTCCCCAACAGGAAGTGCAAGAGGATTCACCCAGCAGAGCTGCATATAGCTCCTCCCCTCTACGTCACTCCCAGTCATTCGACCAAGGACCAACGAGAAAGGAAAAGCCAAGGGTGAAGTGGTGACTGGAGTATAAATTAAAAAATATTTACCTGCCTTAAAAACAGGGCGGGCCGTGGACTGATCACACTACAGAAGAAAGGAATTTATCAGGTAAGCATAAATTATGTTTTCTTCTGTTAAGTGTGATCAGTCCACGGGTCATCATTACTTCTGGGATACCAATACCAAAGCAAAAGTACACGGATGACGGGAGGGATAGGCAGGCTCTTTATACAGAAGGAACCACTGCCTGAAGAACCTTTCTCCCAAAAATAGCCTCCGATGAAGCAAAAGTGTCAAATTTGTAAAATTTGGAAAAAGTATGAAGCGAAGACCAAGTTGCAGCCTTGCAAATCTGTTCAACAGAGGCCTCATTCTTGAAGGCCCAAGTGGAAGCCACAGCTCTAGTAGAATGAGCTGTAATTCTTTCAGGAGGCTGCTGTCCAGCAGTCTCATAAGCTAAACGAATTATGCTACGAAGCCAAAAAGAAAGAGAGGTAGCGGAAGCTTTTTGACCTCTCCTCTGCCCAGAGTAAATGACAAACAGAGAAGACGTTTGTCGAAATTCCTTAGTTGCCTGTAAGTAAAATTTTAGAGCACGGACTACATCCAGGTTGTGCAGTAGACGTTCCTTCTTTGAAGAAGGATTTGGGCATAAAGAAGGAACAACAATCTCTTGATTGATATTCCTGTTAGTAACTACCTTAGGTAAGAACCCAGGTTTAGTACGCAGGACTACCTTATCCGAATGAAAAATCAAATAAGGAGAATCACAATGTAAGGCTGATAATTCAGAGACTCTTCGAGCCGAGGAAATAGCCATTAAAAATAGAACTTTCCAAGATAACAACTTTATATCAATGGAATGAAGGGGTTCAAACGGAACGCCCTGTAAAACATTAAGAACAAGGTTTAAACTCCATGGTGGAGCAACAGTTTTAAACACAGGCTTAATCCTGGCCAAAGCCTGACAAAAAGCCTGGACGTCAGGAACTTCTGACAGACGTTTGTGTAACAGAATGGACAGAGCTGAGATCTGTCCCTTTAAAGAACTAGCAGATAAACCCCTTTCTAAACCTTCTTGTAGAAAAGACAATATCCTAGGAATCCTAACCTTACTCCAAGAGTAACCTTTGGATTCACACCAATATAGGTATTTACGCCATATCTTATGGTAAATCTTTCTGGTAACAGGTTTCCTAGCCTGTATTAAGGTATCAATAACTGACTCAGAAAACCCACGTCTTGATAAAATCAAGCGTTCAATTTCCAAGCAGTCAGCTTCAGAGAAGTTAGATTTTGATGTTTGAAGGGACCCTGTATCAGAAGGTCCTGTTTCAGAGGTAGAGACCAAGGTGGACAGGATGACATGTCCACCAGGTCTGCATACCAAGTCCTGCGTGGCCACGCAGGTGCTATTAGAATCACTGATGCTCTCTCTTGTTTGATTCTGGCAATCAATCGAGGAAGCAACGGGAAGGGTGGAAACACGTAAGCCATCCTGAAGTCCCAAGGTGCTGTCAGAGCATCTATCAGGACTGCTCCTGGATCCCTGGATCTGGACCCGTAACGAGGAAGCTTGGCGTTCTGTCGAGACGCCATGAGATCTATCTCTGGTTTTCCCCAACGTCGAAGTATTTGGGCAAAGACCTCCGGATGAAGTTCCCACTCCCCCGGATGAAAAGTCTGACGACTTAAGAAATCCGCCTCCCAGTTCTCCACTCCCGGGATGTGGATTGCTGACAGGTGGCAAGAGTGAGACTCTGCCCAGCGAATTATCTTTGATACTTCCATCATAGCTAGGGAGCTTCTTGTCCCTCCCTGATAGTTGATGTAAGCTACAGTCGTGATGTTGTCCGACTGAAACCTGATGAACCCCTGAGTTGTCAACTGGGGCCAAGCCAGGAGGGCATTGAGAACTGCTCTCAATTCCAGAATGTTTATTGGCAGGAGACTCTCCTCCTGACTCCATTGTCCCTGAGCCTTCAGAGAATTCCAGACGGCACCCCAACCTAGAAGGCTGGCGTCTGTTGTTACAATTGTCCAGTCTGGTCTGCTGAATGGCATCCCCCTGGACAGATGTGGCCGAGAAAGCCACCATAGAAGAGAATTTCTGGTCTCTTGATCCAGATTCAGAGAAGGGGATAAGTCTGAGTAATCCCCATTCCACTGACTTAGCATGCACAGTTGCAGTGGTCTGAGGTGTAAGCGTGCAAAGGGTACTATGTCCATTGCCGCTACCATTAAGCCGATTACCTCCATGCATTGAGCCACTGACGGGTGTTGAATGGAATGAAGGGTGCGGCAAGCACTTTGAAGTCTTGTTAGCCTGTCCTCTGTCAGGTAAATCTTCATTTCTACAGAATCTATAAGAGTCCCCAGGAAGGGAACTCTTGTGAGTGGAACGAGTGAACTTTTCTTTTCGTTCACCTTCCATCCATGTGACCTTAGAAATGCCAGCACTAACTCTGTATGAGACTTGGCAGTTTGAAAGCTTGAAGCTTGTATCAGAATGTCGTCTAGGTATGGAGCTACCGAGATTCCCCGCAGTCTTAGTACCGCCAGAAGAGCACCCAGAACCTTTGTGAAGATTCTTGGAGCTGTAGCCAATCCGAATGGAAGAGCCACAAACTGGTAATGCCTGTCTAGGAAGGCAAACCTTAGGTACCGATAATGATCTTTGTGAATCGGTATGTGAAGGTAAGCATCTTTTAAATCTACAGTGGTCATGTACTGACCTTCTTGGATCATAGGTAAAATTGTCCGAATAGTCTCCATCTTGAACGATGGAACTCTTAGGAATTTGTTTAGGATCTTTAAGTCCAGGATTGGTCTGAAAGTTCCCTCTTTTTTGGGAACCACAAACAGATTTGAGTAAAACCCCTGTCCCTGTTCTGATCGTGGAACTGGATGGATTACTCCCATTAACAAGAGCTCTTGTACGCAGCGTAGAAACGCCTCTTTCTTTGTCTGGATTGTTGACAATCTTGACAGATGAAATCTCTCTCTTGGAGGAGAGTATTTGAAGTCCAGAAGGTATCCCTGAGATATTATCTCTAGCGCCCAGGGATCCTGAACATCTCTTGCCCAAGCCTGGGCGAAGAGAGAAAGTCTGCCCCCCACTAGATCCGATCCCGGATCGGGGGCCCTCAATTCATGCTGTTTTAGGGGCAGCAGCAGGTTTCCTAGTCTGCTTGCCCTTGTTCCAGGACTGGTTAGGTTTCCAGCCTTGTCTGTAGCGAGCAACAGCTCCTTCCTGTTTTGGTGCAGAGGAAGTTGATGCTGCTCCTGCTTTGAAATTACGAAAGGAACGAAAATTAGACTGTCTAGTCTTGGCTTTGGCTTTGTCCTGAGGCAGGGCATGGCCTTTACCTCCTGTAATGTCAGCGATAATCTCTTTCAACCCGGGCCCGAATAAGGTCTGCCCTTTGAAAGGTATATTAAGCAATTTAGACTTAGAAGTAACATCAGCTGACCAGGATTTTAGCCACAGCGCCCTGCGTGCCTGAATGGCGAATCCTGAATTCTTCGCCGTAAGTTTAGTAAGATGTACTACGGCCTCCGAAATGAATGAATTAGCTAGTTTAAGGACTCTAAGCCTGTCCGTAATGTCGTCCAGAGTAGCTGAACCAATGTTCTCTTCCAGAGACTCAATCCAGAATGCCGCTGCAGCCGTGATCGGCGCAATGCATGCAAGGGGTTGCAATATAAAACCTTGTTGAACAAACATTTTCTTAAGGTAACCCTCTAACTTTTTATCCATTGGATCTGAAAAAGCACAGCTATCCTCCACCGGGATAGTGGTATGCTTAGCTAAGGTAGAAACTGCTCCCTCCACCTTAGGGACCGTTTGCCATAAGTCTCTTGTGGTGGCGTCTATTGGAAACATTTTTCTAAATATCGGAGGGGGTGAGAACGGCACACCGGGTCTATCCCACTCCTTAGTAACAATTTCAGTAAGTCTCTTAGGTATAGGAAAAACCTCAGTACTCGTCGGTACCGCAAAATATTTATCCAACCTACACATTTTCTCTGGTATTGCAACTGTGTTACAATCATTCAGAGCCGCTAACACCTCCCCTAGTAATACACGGAGGTTTTCCAGTTTAAATTTAAAATTTGAAATATCTGAATCCAGTCTGTTTGGATCAGAACCGTCACCCACAGAATGAAGTTCTCCGTCCTCATGTTCTGCCACCTGTGACGCAGTGTCTGACATGGCCCTAATATTATCAGCGCACTCTGTTCTCACCCCAGAGTGATCACGCTTACCTCTTAGTTCTGGTAATTTAGCCAAAACCTCAGTCATAACAGTAGCCATATCCTGTAATGTGATTTGTAATGGCCGCCCAGATGTACTCGGCGCTACAATATCACGCACCTCCCTCTGAGCGGGAGATGTAGGTACTGACACGTGAGGCGAGTTAGTCGGCATAACTCTCCCCTCGTTGTTTGGTGAAATTTGTTCAATTTGTACAGATTGATTTTTATTTAAAGTAGCATCAATACAGTTAGTACATAAATTTCTATTGGGCTCCACTTTGGCATTGCAACAAATGACACAGGTATCATCCTCTGAATCAGACATGTTTAACACACTAGCAAATAAACTTGCAACTTGGAAATACAATTCAATTAGAATAATATTAAAACGTACTGTGCCTTTAAGAAGCACAGAAGATCTATGACAGTTGAAAATTAATAAATTGAAACAGTTATAGCCTCAATCCTTGTAAACAACACAACTTTAGCAAAGGTTTAATCCCATTAGCAAAGATAACAAATTCTGAAAGCAGGAAACAAATTACAGAATAAACGTTTTTTATCTCAGTCAAACTATAATTCTCACAGCTCTGCTGAGAGAAATTACCTCCCTCAAAATAAGTTTTGAAGACCCCTGAGCTCTGTAGAGATGAACCGGATCATGCAGGGAATACAATGAGTTGCTGACTGAAATATTTGATGCATAGTAAAAGCGCCAAAAAATGGCCCCTCCCCCTCACACACAGCAGTGAGGGAGAACAGAAACTGTCAGAAAACAGACTAAGCAACTGCCAAGTGGAAAAATAGTGCCCAAACATTTATTCACTCAGTACCTCAGCAAATGAAAACGATTTTACATTCCAGCAAAAACGTTAAACATAATCTCTAGTTATTAAACAGCTTTATGTATTTCTTACAGTGTAATTCTAGTGAAGTACCATTCCCCAGAATACTGAAGTGAAAAGTATACATACATGACATTATATCGGTATGGCAGGATTTTCTCATCAATTCCATTGTCAGAAAATAAAAACTGCTACATACCTCTATGCAGATTCATCTGCCCGCTGTCCCCTGATCTGAAGTTTACCTCTCCTCAGATGGCCGAGAAACAGCAATATGATCTTAACTACTCCGGCTAAAATCATAACAAAAACTCTGGTAGATTCTTCTTCAAACTCTGCCAGAGAGATAATAACACACTCCGGTGCTATTTTAAAATAACAAACTTTTGATTGAAGATATAAAACTAAGTATAATCACCATAGTCCTCTCACACATCCTATCTAGTCGTTGGGTGCAAGAGAATGACTGGGAGTGACGTAGAGGGGAGGAGCTATATGCAGCTCTGCTGGGTGAATCCTCTTGCACTTCCTGTTGGGGAGGAGTAATATCCCAGAAGTAATGATGACCCGTGGACTGATCACACTTAACAGAAGAAATTGTAGACTTTCTAATTCCTGTTAAAAAGTGCATATCATATATTTATATACTTTTATATGCTACTGTATTTCACACAGTCATTAGCTGCACACTTTAGTGACACATTTATATTTGCCCCTAATTGGCCTCAGCAGAGAAGATAAGATAAAGAAAACCTAGGTTACAAGATGGCAGCACCTGTTACTTTATGCAGACTAAAATGTTACACTTCCCTTTTTTTTAATATTAACAAGTAATATAATTTGAAAACTATTTCTGCATACCATTGAAAGGGTAATATTTTCTTTAAATACATAATTTTATCTAGTGTTTAGTGTTTTATGTCCTTTTAACCTATTTGTCTGTTTGTCATAAGATTGAGTTATGAGTTGTCACAGTTGGCACAATCTACAGTTATAACATTTTAGTTTTATGTGGTCATATTTTATCATGGCAGACTGAGTTAAATATTCTATACGTCTTATTGCAGTAACCGCAAGACACTGAACCATCTACATAAATATAACTAGTTATAAAATCTGTTAAACTAGAACAATATTTACTAGGAAATATATTGGACAATGTGTATTATACAAATTATGAATTAGTTTGCCATAAGATGTGAAGACATTTTTACATGAGGACTATATTGAGCAGAAAGCTGAACTGGCACCGCGAAAGGTCAAACAAATGAATACAAATCAGCTATGGAAATATATCAAACTGAAGTTTTAACACATTGCATATTACTCCTAATAACTACTTAGGATGACAAATCAAAGCCACTGAAGCGTACTATGAGTAAGAAATTACTTGAACAGAAATAAGAAAAAAAAAATATGGTACCGCAATGCATTTTACAAAGGGAATCAACAAGCAACATGGATTTTTGAAAGATAAATGAAATGCTGTTATCTGATTTTTCATTTCCTGTCCTTTGCAGTTGAATGACATCTACTTATGGAAAGTAAAGTTTCTAGAACACATCACCATATTGCACACATTTTCTGATTTTAGTAATTAAATTCTGCATTGAGTATTGGTATAAAAAAATAAGCTAAAAATGTTTATATTCATAACAACACCTTCTGTATGTATATTTCAATTAAACTCAATCTGGTCCAGATGAATTGCTCTGAATAAATATGTTATTAAAAAATAAGGTGAATTAAAGTTACTTGCATTAAAGGGATATTAGGCCCAACATTTTTCTTTTGCTATCTTTTGTTAAAGAGCAGGGATGTAAGCTTGGGAGCCAGCCCATTTCTGGAGCACTATATGTCAGCGGTTTTGCAATAATGTTAATAATTTGCAAGAGCACTAGATGGCAGCATTATTTCCTGCAATGCAGTGTTCAAAATGCCTACCTAGGTATTTCTTCAACAAAGAATATTTTGGGAACAAAGCAAATTTGATAATAGAAGTAAATTAGAAACTTTTTTAAAATGGTTTGCTCTGTCTGAATCACAGAAGAAAATGTTTGGGTTTCATATCCCTTTAACTTGCATAAAGTATATAGGTTAACCCTTAAAATGAATACAACTGGGGATTTAAAATGTGTGCAGTATATTTTGTCCGTTATCACCTGAGCAGTCAATAAACTGAAAAGTGGAATTAGGAGGTTTTCATAATTCATGTGCTTAACATACATAATTATATTTGTCAATGCTTACACAAAAGAAAATACAAATGTTTTATTGATTCCTTTGAAAAGCAACACTTAATTTAAACACCATTTTTCTTTTCTGTTTACCCTTTTGGGCTAAAGTTAGCAAACAGCAAGTGAGAAAAATCACTTTGGCTAAAAGAACTTATTGATTGCTACTTGGTAACTTTGTAGCTTTCAAAACTTGCCAGGGTTAATTGAAAATCTATGTGTGGTGTGAGTGTAAAGACACATTTTCTGACCCATTGATAGTTCTTGAACTTTTGTGTTTGTAATGCTTTTATATATTAATTTACACACAATTATTTCACTAAGCCAATGTCACCTCATAATTTCCCCCCTTAATTTTTTAAGAAATTAAAGTAATGAAGACAAAGCTTATATAAAATGTAACTTAAAGGGACACTGAACCTATTTTTTTCTTTCGTGGTTAAGATAGAGCATGCAATTTTAAGCAACTTTCTAATTTACTCCTATTAGCATTTTTTCTTCGTTCTCTTGCAATCTTTATTTGAAAAAGAAGGCATCTAAGCTTTTTTTCTTTGTTCAGTACTATGGACAGCACTTTTTGATTGGTGGATGAATGTATCCACCAATCAGCAAGGACAACCTAGGTTGTTCACCAAAAATGGGCCGGCATCTAAACTTACATTCTTGCATTTCAAACAAAGATACCAAGAGAATAAAGAAAATTTGATAATAGGAGTAAATTAAAAAGTTGCTTAAAATTTCATGCTCTATCTGAATCACGAAAGAAAAAATTTGGGTTCAGTATCCCTTTAAAGGGATACTGAACCCATTTTGTATCTTTCATGATTCATATAGAGCATGCAATTTTAAGCAACTTTCTAATTTACTCCTTTTATCAATGTTTCTTCGTTCTCTTGGTATCTTTATTTGAAAAAGCTGGAATGTAAGCTTACAAGCTGGCCCATCTTTGGTTCAGAACCTGGGTAGCACTTGCTGATTGGTGGCTAAATGCAGTCACCAATCAGCAAGCACTATCCCGGGTCTTTCAGGCAAACAATACACCATCATTTCACTATGTTGAAAATATTTTTTTGCCTGCAAAAACGTTCAGTAAACGCAGTTTATATGTAAATTTAAACTAATATGGCGTTATGAGTTGCATACTTCCTGCTAGTGCTTATTGGCTGATGACGGCAAAATGTTGCCAAACATTTTGGATTATCATTTTTTAGAAGAAACACAAATGTTTACAATTCCCCTTTGCTGCCAATTTGCTTTTTTAGGTTTATCTCAACTTTGTATATATAATATGTGGTGGTATTATCTATCCTGGTTTTGGTATCATTGCTTCCAAAGATGGGTGCTATTTTTAATAGCAAATATTAAAGGGACAGTCTAGTCAAAATTAAACTTGCATGATTCAGATAGGGCATGCAATTTTAAACAATTTTCCAATTCACTTTTATCATCAAGTTTGCTTTGTTCTCTTGGTAGTCTTTATTAAAAGCTAAACTTAGGTAGGCTCGTATGCTTAATTTCCCTTGAAGGCCTCCTCTTATCTCATTGCATTTGACAGTTTTTTTTACAGCTAGAGGGATTTAGCTCATGTGTGCCATAAAGCAAACATTATGCTCACACCCATGGAGTTACTTATGAGAGGGCACTAATTAGCTGAAATGCATGTCTGTCAAAAGAACTGAAATAAGGGGTAGTCTGCAGAGGATTTGATTCAAGGTAATCACAAAGGTAAAATGTATATTAATATAACCGTGTTGGTTATGCAAAACTGGGGAATGGGTAATAAAGGGATTATCTACCTTTTTAACTAAAGAAGGCAAAAAATTGCCCATGTAGATGTAAGCTGAATAGAGGTGTGGGAAAAGCATAAAAAGAAGAGTATTTTAAGTGAATAGAAACATGCAAAAAAGAATATTGCAATATTGAGTAAAATATTAAAAAGAAATGCATAGTCAGTGGTAATGAGACAGATTTCTTAAAGTGACATTAAACTCCTGGGTACAACTGCAGTAGCATAGTCACTACTCACCATGTTAGAGTTGTGCCCTCTTTACTTGCAGATCTTTTTTTTATTTTTACCTATTACAGAAGCCAGATGGCAAAGCTCTGCACCTGTACACTGGGTACCGCCATCTTGTAGTACGCGTATTGTTGCATCCTGTGATAGAAGCAGTGAGTTTTCATAGATCATTGATGTTACATTACTTTTTGACAGATGTACCTTTCACTTTGGATTATCTCACACAATAGAAAGCAGAGTCTTTACATATTTCCAGTTTTTTTTAACACAGTTTAAAGGGTACATAACAAATATAAAAAAAAGTCCTCAGGAATACTGTAAAGAAATGCAGTGACTGCAAAAATGTGCAGCTCCTGCTTTGTATTATGCACTCTAAACTGAAGTGCACAGTAATGATTGTTAACAAGACAACAATATCACAGATCTGGGAATCGATACTGCAACTGTTACAGTGTGCATGAATATTCCAACATGGCGGCGCCCAGTGTTAAGATGCAGAATATTATTAGCCAGCACTTACAAATGGTTAAAATAGGAGAACAGTACAACACTTACCCCCACTTGTAACACAAGCTCAATGAGAGACCTAATAGTGCTCCTTGTGTTATCCGTTAAAAAGGATGGGCTTAAAAAACTCTCTACTGCATTAAGATGCTGTGGTTAAAACATTTTACCATCTACTAGAGTGTGCGTTGTGCGGTTACACAAAAGATAACTCACCCTGTGCTATCAATTGCACTCCAATTGTAATCTAGCCCTTAAAGTTTTGAAACCTAGAAATGTGTTGTTTGATGTGGTTACTCAAACATGCAACATCTTCACAATGCAGAACTCAAACTGCTTGCTGTGGGTTATATTGATAATGTGATATATCCAGTAATCACTGATTAAAATCTGATATAGTACTAGTGTTTACAAACTGTAGGATGATGTGTACATTATTATGTGTCATTAATGCAAAATTGTATTAAATCTAGTCTCTTACATAATGAAATGTTAAGTGCAACTTTTAAAAGCATCATCAACCCTTGTAAACACATAACTAAAGTTGGCTATAGAGCAGCAATGCACTACTGGGGCCTAGCTGAGCAGATCTCTTGAGCCAATTACATGAGGCAACTTGTGTAGCCACCAATCATCAGCTTCTTCCCAGTAGTGCATTGATGCTGATGAGCATCCCTAGCTATTGTTTTTAATAAAGTATACTAGGAGAGGGGAAAACATTTAAAGATGGAAGAATTTTGGAACGTTGTTTAAAATTGCATGGTCAGCATAATGAAAGTTTAATTTTGAGATACATGTTCATTTAAAAAGTCAAAATGAATCTCTATAGAGCACTGAACATGTAAAAAATGCTCTAGACCTTGTAAATTCAGGGAAATATGCACTTTGAGTATGAAGGTTCAACAGCAAGGAATGGGGTACTCAGCATCTCCCAGCAGTGCCCTAGAACTGCCACTATGATATACAGGATATGATACAAACCTAAATAAATGATGGAACTTAATAAAGTTGAAGATGAAAACATAATTTGCCAAAAAAAAAAAAAAAAGGTCAAGAACAAGGGGTCAAAAGGGTGTGGATGTTAATGGGTCAGTCTAGTCAAAATTAAACTTTCATGATTCAGATAGGTCATGTAATTTTAAACAACTTTCCAATTTACTTTTATCATCAATTTTGCTTTGCTCTCTTTGTATTCTTAGTTGAAAGCTAAACCTAGGTAGGCTCATATGCTAATTTCTAAGTTGTTGCCTCTTATCTGAATGCATTTGACAGTTTCTCACAGCTAGAGTGTGTTAGTTCAAGTGTCCCATATAGATAACATTGTGCCCATGCCCGTGGAATTACTTATGAGAGGGCACTGTTTGACTAAAATGCAAGTCTGTCAAAATAACTGAAATAAGGGGGCAGTCTGCAGAGGCTTAGATACAAGATAATCACAGAGGTAAAAAGTATATTAATATAACCATGCCGGTTATGTAAAACTGGGGAATAGGTAATAAAGGGATTATCTATCTTTTTAAAAAAATGCAAATTCTGGAGTAGACTGTCCCTTTAATTTCAGGAGGAATTGATCAGTGGAACAGAGTTCCAGGTGAGGTGGTAGGAACAAATACTGCAAAATAATTGCTATGCACAAGGCTATCCTGAGAATTAATTTACATTTCATAAGGAAATATGGTCTCACCTTCTTGTTCTTTTCTCTTGTAAAAATGTATGTGATTGTGTTTCATAGAACCGCTTCTTGATTCCAGCTGGTGCAGATATTATCTTTGTGCCTGTACCACCTTTTATTACCTGCCTAGAGTACTGTTATTTCCTGACCAAAAATAATTTGAAACATGTATGAATTTGTAATTGGGTAATGAGATTACAATATAAACAGTTTAGTACATTATTACAATGCCATTCCTCCCAACATTTGCTCAATTCCTTCTGGGACCGGGATGCCTAGGCTGAATGAGGGAGACTTGTGGGTGGAGTCACATGTGTTTTGTACACAGAGCCATGATTAACATGGCCCAACTCACACACGCATTTGTTGAGTGGGATCGGACAACATGCTATGGGGTTGGTTTGATCATGGTGGTATCAAAAGAGAATGTGGGCAGTCCAGGGTTTTCCTTTGAATACTGTGAATTTCTAGGAGAGGGAAAGCTGCCGGAGAGACAACAGGGAAAGTTCTCAATCTGTGATTATTCTGCAGTATGCTGAGTATAATGTTTAAAAAATGATCATAACAGACACTTGTATAATTTCAGGCAAGTAGCTGAGATATCATAAAATTGGTTTTGTTAGCTGCCGAATTCAGAAAAAGGTGGCTACTCACAACATTTGGTTCTTTTCGGAGCCGGATTTCTTCTTGTGAAAGTTCAATACATTAAGATTTAGATTTGCCCTGGAATGCACATGCCCAGATACAATGTTTTAAAGCACTTTATTACTCTTCTCTTATGTTCCTTTACGTTTTCTTAGAGTTTCTCTTTAGCAATATTTACAAGTATTTTAAGATTACAGTAGTTGTACATAATAATTTGCATTGAGTTGAAGGGACATTGTACAGTAGATTTTTCTTTGCATAAATGTTTTGTAGATTATCTTTTTATTTATCCCATCTGGGAGTGTTTTTTTAAATGTATAGTTTTGCTTATTTTTAAATAACGTTGTGCTGATTTTCAAACTCCTAACCAAGCCCCAAAGTTTTAGATGTATACTGATGTATAGAGACTTCAGATGGCTTTTCTTTGTATAATGGGTCTTTTCATATGCGGGGGAGAGGGGTGGTTTGCTCTCAGCCCCCTTCAGTGGGTGTCCCAGCCTAACTTCAACAACAGTGCTAAATTGGGAGCTTATAGTGGATTTTTATATCAGTATCTGTGCATATTATTCTCTATAGTAGTGTCTATTACATGCAGTTAAATGAAGATTTGTGTATACTGTCCCTTTAAGATAACTAGAAGCATCTTTAGTTCATGACAAACTAAATATTACTGTAGATCATTTTAATTTGAACATACAGCATAGCAGTTAAGCCCTTAAATAAGGTGCATGATTTACAATAAACGGAAACATTTCAAATTCTGTTAAATGAAGAAGAAAATGCTTTTGTAACCGGTTATGTACGGAGAGAAAAATTGGAATTCATTGTATTGGTTTTTACTTGAATTCTTTTAAAACTCATTTACATGCATTCTTCTTCAGATAATTACTTTCACAATACAATTAAAATACTCTTTTAATTCATTATCAAAGAAATAGACCAATGCAATGAAAATTTAATTACAAAAGATTGGCTTCTCTGACAGAAATTATGCAAAAAGCTAGTAAAATCAAGACAGGTACAAGTACTGCACAGTAATTGCTAGGCTATGTGCTTGGTGTAAAAATTATAACAATGTCTAAACAGACTGAGTGTTATTTTTTTACTTTTTAAACTATTGTGGGCCAGATTACAAGTGGAGCGCTAATAGTAGCGCTCCACTGATAAGCATATACATATATATTTACAGGGAACACACAATTCCCATAGAGAGCAATGTAAAGGCACTTTTCAGTGCTGTTTTTTTCTAACACCCCACTCCCGCCAACTTTACCTCCAACATTCTGCCTAGTGCAGTTATTTTATTTAAAAATAAAAATGGTACAATTTATTTTTTTAATAAAATACACACCACTGTATTTTGGGGGCATTTGGTTATTTTTATAAGCATTAATTGCTACTGATAGCTCGTGGTAGCAATAACCAGATATGTGTAATGGCTGGTTATTTATCGCGCACGTCCGCAAACTGGCAAATTTGCCAGTTTGCGGGCGCGCAATAAATTAGCTCTCTACTTGTAATCTAACCCTTTATTTTTAACTTGCTGTGTTCTTCTGATATTGCCTATTTTTGATGTTGAAACATCGTTATGAACTGCATAATATTGCATTAATGGTACATTTTAAATCAATGGTTATAGAAAGTACTGCAACTACAATGTGCTAACCACAAAACTACATTAAATTACACTCAATTAGCAGGATGGAATTCACACTATTACCAATACAAGCAGTTTCTTATACTTTAAGATACAATTGTTAAGTGTAGTTTTTACCAGTTTTGGGGAGGATTATTATTATTATTCTTAAAACTCACCAGTTGAAATGTAAATCATGCAAATTACTTTTCACTGAGCTTTCATAAAGCGCAAATACTGGATTAATCATCTAAATATGTCTATATACATACTGTGTGTATGTACGTATATATATATATATATATATATTCTGTATATGAATGTATGTGTGTATATATATATATATATATATATATATATATATATATATAAATGCAACACTGTTCTGAAGAAGGAGGGGAGTGTTATCCCCGAAACATCAATAAATTTGACACATTTTGCAAAATCCTGAGGCTTCACTGTCAATTGTATTTATCTATTTTAAGTGCATGCCCAGGTGGTTGTCCCAGGAGGGCAGATTCCTACTTATATATATATATATATATATATATATATATATATATATATATATATATATATATCCAATATAATAAAAGACCAAATGTCAGACTGTGCGCAAGGACAAACACACCTGGCCTTAATCCAACTGACCTGGCATCCATGATCTGGCGTGACGTGGGCGGGACCGGGCGTGGTGTGGGTGGGGCCGGACTTGATATGGGCGGGGTGTGGCTGGGCGTGACACGGGTGGGACATGGTCGGACGTGAAATGGGCTGGACGTGTCCGGACGGGGTGGGCGTAGTGCGGCGGGGACAGATGCCATGAAAGAGGGAGCTCTAAAGAGGGAGGATAGAGACAGCAGAAGAGGGGGGATAAAGACAGGGAGAGAGGCAGCAAAAGAGAGGGGGAAGAGAGAGAGCAAAAGAGAGGAACAGAGACAGCAAAAGAGAGAGGGGAGAGAGTGAGCAAAAGAGGGGGGGAGAGAGCAAAAGAAAGAGGGAGAGAGAACAAGAGAAACAGCAAAAGAGAGGGGGGAGAGAGAGCAAAAGAGAGGGGGAATAGAGAGAGCAAAAGAGAAGAACAGAGACAGTAAAAAGAGAGAGGGGAGAGAGAGAGTGAGCAAAAGAGGGGGAGAGAGAGAGCAAAAGGGGGGGGGAGAGAGAGCAAAAGAGAGGGGGGAGAGAGAGCAAAAGAGAGGGGGGGAGAGAGAGAGCAAAAGAAAGGGGAAAGAGTAAAAGAGAGAGGGGGAGATATATCAAAAGAGAGGAGGAGAGAGAGCAAAAGAGATGGAGAGAGACAGCAAAAGAGAGGGGGAGAGAGCAAAAGAGAGGAAGAGACACAGCAAAAGAGAGAGGGGGAGAGAGCAACAGAGAGCAAAATAAATGGGAGAGAGTAAAAGAAAGAGGGGAGAGAGAGCAAAAGAGAGGGGGAGATAGAGAGCACAAAAGAGAGGGGGAGAGAGAAAGCAAAAGAGAGGGAGAGAGAGAGCAAAATAGAGGGAGAGAGAGAGCAAAAGAGAGAGGGGAGAGAGAGAGCAAAAGAGAGGGGAAAGAGAGAGCAAAAGAGAGGGGAGAAAGAGAGCAAAAGATAGAGGGGAGAGAGAGAGAGCAAAAGAGAGGGGAGAGAGAGCAAGAAAAGAGAGAGAGGGAGATCAAATGAGAGGGGGGGAGAGAGAGAGCAAAAGAGAGGGGGGAGAGAGAGAGCAAACAAGAGGGAGAGAGTGCAAAAGTGAGGGGGAGATAGAGAGCGTAAAAGAGAGGGGGATAGAGCACAAAAGAGAGGGGGAGAGAGAGCAAAAGAGAGGGAGAGAGAGAGAGCAAAAGAGAGGGGAGAGAGAGCAAAAGAGAGTGGAGAGAAAGAGAGAGCAAAAGAGAGGTGGAGAGAGCAAAAGAGAGGGGGAGAGAGAGAGAGCAAAATAGGGGGGGATAGAGAGCAAAAGAGAGGAAAGAGTGAGAGAGCAAAAGAGATGGGAGATAGAGAGAGAGCAAGGGGTGGGACCACTGTACTGCAAAAAATGGCCCGTGTACACGGGCTTTAGGACTAGTATATATATAAAGCATTACTGTATTTCTTATGTGCCATTAAAGCACATTTTTACACAAACCCAGCGAGTGCATGCCTTTTTGGAATTGTACATTTTGCTTGCCTGCACCCTGGTAGTTGAACTTGGAGGTGGGAGTGCGCTCTATTGTGTATTTTATATATCTATTATTTATTATTATTATCAGGTATTTGTAGAGAGCCAACAGATTCCGCAGTGCTGTAAACATAGTCGGTGTACAGGATAGCTTTTGTAAGGGTCAAGTGGGTAGAGGGCCCTGCCGAGAGTTTCACTGTTGTAGTCGGCTCTTATGAAATGATCTGTAAACAGCTGGGTCCATAGGCTTACAATCTAAGGGGTTCAAGGGGAAAGCAATGGCGTTAGGAAAGGTTTGTGTTGGTTGTATGCATCCCTGAATAGTAGAGTTTTTAGGGAGTGCTTAAAGCTGTTAAAACTAGGGGAGAGTCTTATGGAGCGAGGCAGGGAATTCCACAAGATGGGGGCCAGTCTGGAGAAGTCCTGTAAACGTGAATGTGAGGAAGTAACAAGAGAGGAGGAGAGGAGGAGATCCTGAGCTGATTGAAGGGGACGGGAGGGAGAGTATCTAGAGACAAGTTCTGAGATGTAGGGGGGAGCAGTGCAGTTGATAGCTTTATGTGTCAGGGTGAGGATTTTGTGTTTAATCCTAGAGGCAAGAGGAAGCCAGTGAAGGGATTGGCAGAGAGGTGCAGCAGATGAAGAGCGACGAGTAAGGAAGATGAGCCTGGCAGAGGCATTCCTAATAGATTGTAAAGGAGCTATGCGGCAGCTATGTAGACCAGAGAGGACGGAATTGCAGTAGTCAAGGCAGGAAAGGATGAGAGAGTGGATTAAAATCTTGGTTATATCTTGTGTAAGGAAATGTCTAATTTTAGCAATGTTTTTAAGGTGGAAGTGGCAGGCTTTAGCCAAGGACTGAATGTGAGGAGTTAAGGAAAGATCTGAGTCAAGTGTGACCCCAAGACATCGGGCATGCGGGGTAGGGGTAATGATGGAATTATCAACAGTTATAGAAATTTTGGGGGTGGAGACATTGGAAGAAGGGGGAAAAATAAGGAGTTCAGTTTTAGAGAGATTTAGTTTAAGGTAGTGAGAGGACATCCAAGATGAGATGTGAGAAAGACAGTTAGTGACACGGGTTAGTAAGGAAGGAGGTAGGTCTGGTGCAGAGAGGTAGATTTGGGTGTCATCGGCATACAAATGGTATTGAAACCCATGGGACTTTATTAAGGAACCTAGTGACGACGTGTAGATTGAAAAGAGAAGGGGACCAAGGACAGAGCCTTGAGGTACCCCAACAGAAAGTGGTAACGGGGCAGAGGATGCTCCAGAGAAGGCTACACTAAATGTACGGTTAGTCAGATAGGAAGAGAACCACGAGAGAGCTGTGTCACAGATGCCGAAGGAATGGAGGTTTTGGAGCAGAAGAGGGTGGTCAACAGTGTCAAAGGCTGCAGACAGGTCAAGGAGGATAAGCATAGAGAAGTGGCCTTTGGATTTTGCTGTAAGTAGGTCATTGGTAACCTTGACAATTGCTGTCTCTGTAGAGTGATGGGAACGAAATCCAGAGTGCAGTGGGTCAAGAAGAGAGTTTAGTGTAAGGAAATGGGATAGACGTGCATGAACTAGCTTTTCGAGGAGCTTTGAGGCAAGAGGGAGTAGGGAAATAGGGCGGTAATTGGAAGGGGAGGTTGGATCAAGGGAAGGTTTTTTGAGGATAGATGTGACCAGTGCATGTTTTAGAGATGAGGGAAATATACCAGTGCTGAGGGAGAGGTTGAAAATGTGTGTGAGTATGGGGGTGAGGGTAGAAGAGAGGGAGGGGAGTAGTTGTGAGGGGATGGGGTCGAGGGGACAGGTAGTGAGGTGGGAGGACAATATAAGGGCAGAAACTTCATCCTCATTAACAGGGGCAAAAGAGCTGCATTTTTGGATATTTGGGTTTTGGGTGATCGTGAGTTTTGAGGGGGTGGGAGATTGGAAGTATGTTGAGAGCTGATTTCACTTCTGATGGAGTCAATTTTGTTGTTGAAGTGGCTTGCAAAATCTTGAGCTGAGAGAGAGGTTGTGTTAGGAGGTGGGCAGAGAAGAGTGTTGAATGTGGAGAACAGACATTTAGGGTTAGAGGAAAGAGTAGAGATGAGATTAGAAAAATATTGTTGCTTATAAAGATTAAGGGCAGAATAGTAGGAGTTCAGGATGAACTTGTAGTGAAGAAAGTCAGCTGAACTCCAAGATTTCCTCCAATGTCGCTCAGCAGTGCGGGAGCATCTGCGTAGGTATCGTGTCAGAGGAGTATGCCAAGGCTGAGGATGAGAGTGTGGTTTCTGAGCTAAGGTTGGAGGGGCCAGAGTGCCAATGACCGATGTAAGGGTGGAATTATACTGGCAGATAGATTGGTCAGGGCAGGAAAAGGAGGTGATGGATGAGAGGAGAGGTTTGAGAGAGCTAGCGAGCTGATGCAGATCTAGTGACTTAGTGCTTCTGTGAAGTTTGGTGTGAGGGGTAGAGGGAGGGGGAGTTGTAGGTAGGGAAGTGATGTTGCAAGTTAGGAGATGATGGTCAGAGATAGGAAAAGGGGAGTTAAATTTGAAAGAGTGCATCGATAGGTGAAAATCAGATCAAGGGAATTACCATCTTTGTGAGTGGGAGAGTCAGTCCATTGTGTCAGGCCGAAAGAGGAAGTCAGTTGAAGAAGTTGTATTGCAGAGGAGGCATTGGGATTGTCAAGAGGGATGTTAAAGTCGCCAAGAATGAGGGTAGGGGTGTCCGAGGAAAGGAAATAAGGAAGCCAGGCAGCAAAGTGATCTAAAAATTGAGTTGGGGAGCCAGGGGGCGGTATATGATTGCCACATATATAGAGAGGGGAGATAATAACCAAATCATGTGTGCTTCAAATGTAGAAAATGTGTGTGAAGAGAAGGGCTGTATTTGTTGGAAGGTGCAACGAGAGGAAAGTAAATTACCGACACCACCTCCTTGTCTATTGCCAGACCTAGGAGTGTGGCTGAAATGGAGACCCCCATGTGACAGTGCAGCAGTGGATGCTGTGTCTGAAGCATAGAGGTTTCTGTAAGAGCCAGAAGGTTAAGAGAGTGGGAGATAAAGAGATCATGGATAGAAGTGAGCTTGTTGCAAACAGAGCGAGAGTTCCAGAGTGCACAAGTGAAGGGGGAGGGGTTTTTAGATGTAAGAGGAATGCGATTAAGGTTACCAGAGTTTAGTTTATGAAGTCTATTGAAAGGCACACAAGGATGTGAAAGGCTAGGAGGTTGTGAGGGACCAGGATTAGGGGAGATGTCGCCAGCAGCTAGTATGAGCAAGAGGGAGAGTGACATGAGATGAGAAGCAGATTTGCAGTAATGAGACTGTTGTTTGGCTGAAGTGCAGGGGGGAGAGAGAGAGAGTGTTTAGGAATAGGTAAAGTTCATGAGTACAAAAGTAAGGTGAGTATAAGAGAGATGGGCTAATGAACAGTGCAGCTGGAGAGGGAGAAGGAGTAATTGAATAATGTAGTTTGTTATAGAGACAAAAGGTAGCAAAAAGGAATATGAAGATATTGAGCATTATTATGAGATTGGGAACCAAGTAAACACATAAGACACAGTGTTACAGCAGCACTTGCAAAAGGATACAATGATATATATATATATATATATATATATAGGGGCATATGTATCAAGCTCCGAATGGAGCTTGATGCCCCGTGTTTCTGGCGAGTCATCAGACTCGCCAGAAACAGCAGTTATGAAGCAGCGGTCACAAAGACTGCTGCTCCATAACCTGTCCACCTGCTCTGAGCAGACGGACAGACATCGCCACAATACAACCCGATCGAGTACGATCGGGTTGATTGACACCCCCTGCTGGCGGCCTATTGGCCACGAGTCTGCAGGGGGTGGCGTTGCACCGGCAGCTCTTGTGAGCTGCTGGTGCAATTCTCAATACGGAGAGCGTATTGCTCGCCGTATTCAGCAAGGTCTGGCGGACCTGATCCGCACTGTCGGATCAGGTCCGCCAGACTTTCATAACTAGAGGCCATAGTGTATATATATATATATACATATATATATATATATATAATTCTTAATACTTGTTATGTTTAGTTTTAGGGATCATGTAAACAAGATAATCTCACTTTTGCAATCCAACAACTGTTGTTTTATATTAGAGTTTTCTTTAGATTAGTGTATAGCTATTATTTCTCAATAGAAGATTTAAATCTAAAGCTTAGATTTAAATCTAAGCTGATAATGTTAGATCATTAATTTATTCATATTCTATAGATATGGGATGATAAAAGGGATACTGAACCCAAAATTTTTATTTCATGATTCAGGTAGAGCAGGCAATTTTAAGCAACTTTCTAATTTAATCCTATTATCAATTTTAATTTGTTCTCGTTGTATCTTTATTTCAAAAATCAGAAATGTAAGCTTAGGAGCTGGCCTATTTATGGTTCAACACCCTGGGTAGGTCTTGCTGTTTGGGCCGGCTTGTCAGCTTACATTCCTGGTTTTTCAAATAAAAATACCAAGATAACAAAGAAAAATTGATAATAGGATTAAATTAGAAAGTTGCTTAAAATTGCATGCTCTATTTGAATCATGAAAGAAAAAAATTGGGTTCAGTGTCCCTTTAAAATAAAATCCAACATAGCAGTTAAAGCCATATTGTCATAATATAAACAAATACCTACAACAGTAATGGCAATAAAAAAAAAAAAAAAAAAAGTAAAGTTATTTTTTCAAGTTTTTGATTTATTATGCCTCTGTATGCAGAATGTTCTAGACTTGTTGCATTAAATAACTATTTTAGACAAAACGTTTTGGATGTTAAAATGAAGCATAAATCTACCATATATAGCTTGTTTGAATTGAGGTAATATTTCAAGAAAATTGACATACAGGTACAAATCCTAAAATCTGGAATTCCAAAATCTAGAATTATTCAGAAATCTTGAATTTTTCATTATTTGAAAAAAATAAAAAAATTAAATAAACTTCTCAATAAGTCACAATCTTCTCTGCCTGTAGTTTTGGTTCAGTTTTGTGCTCTACAATTCAGTATTTTTTTTTTATTTATACACAAACTATTATCTATGTATGCAAAAGTATTAAAGGTTACATATATAATCTTTATTGTGTTTTTTTATCCTAAATCCTATCCATAATCCCTACTGCCCCATTTTACATCAGCAATGTTTCCAAAATACAAACTATTACAACATCCAAACCTTTTCTGGTCCCAAACACTTTGGATAAAGGATTTTATCCCAGTAATAGTTAATGCTGCAGTCCTGTTCAATAATTTTCCTTTTGCTGTTGTGTTGAAAGTGATTTGCTTCTAATTTCTAAAGACTGTGATTTTGCATAAAGAAATGTAATACCAAAGTTTCAGTCAAAATCATTGCTGCATTCCAAGCACAAGTACTGAAGATAAAGCATTTATCGTGGCTACACAAAAGAAGTAAACATTCCACAATATAAACAAAAACTAATAAGCAATCGTACCCAAATTATGTTGATCCTAGAATGTCTTACAGAGACAAATTGCTTAAATTGTCTCTGGCTATGATTTTTCAATCTCTAAAGAGTTATTGGTAGCTTTTATATCCTAAATTGTCTCTGGCTATGATTTTTTAATCTCTAAAGAGTTATTGGTAGCTTTTATATCCTAATACATACATACATTTTTTTTAAATGAAATGCAAATCTGTTCACTTACTTATATAAACTTTTAGAATTTAATTTAATTAAAAATGGGCATAAACATTTTTTCTAGACCCGCAAAGCATGAAATTCTTTAATTGGTTATTGTTGTCTGATGGGTTAAGCAATATGCAAGAAAATTGGATATTTGACCAATGCACTTTTCAGATGGAAGCCTTGGGGAGCCTTCAACATGACAGACCTTTACCAATTTCCCATATTTGCTGTCACTGGTTATTAAGCCATATTCTTCTGTCAGGCTGCTGGCTGCAAGCCCGTCATTTATTGGTGTCAGTTATTTACATGCTTCAATGAAAAAGAATATGAAGAAAAGCTCAGGGCGGCACCGCAAAGGAGAAAGGAAACAAATCTGAAGTTCAACACAGCAAACAGAAAAGAATGAATGACAAAGCTGAATGTACTTGTTCATATATTTAAGTGATGAAAGCGAAAAGGCTATTCTATAGATGAACAGCACATAAGTAAAGAGATTCATGAGAACAGTCTAAAAAAAAATACTTTTTTTCAGTCTGTTAGGAATAATACAAAAGAACATTTCTGAATATATATAGAGAAGAAAGCTACAAGATAAGTATCATTGAGCTAAAATAAATACAATTTTCGATTGCAGTTTATTATTCTTGGAAAGTAAAGCACATGTAATAGATCTTCACCATGACAAGATTAGGCATCTGCAATAATATCTATTTTCTGTTTCTTAAAAAAAAAATTAGTTTTTTTATTTTTTATTTATCTTTTTATTGAGGTTCTGGAGAAGTCATACATGAAATAAACAAAAAAACAAAACACAATGTCATGAAATACAAGAACAATATTAAGTAACACAGGACTTTTCTGAGATTACAATGCTAGAGCTTAATATACCATGGTAATGACTACCAGTCTACTAGCCTCCCGGATGACACAAGAGGCCACTCATGGGCCTCATCAATACATATAAAACCCTAGAAAGGGGCTATATCTAGGAGAGAGACCACTTTTGGATCTCTGCATGAGAACCTCTCTTATATATGTTTAATAAAGACTCATGTAGAAATACAGGGAAATGTGTTATAAAACCAGAAAGAAAAAAATGAATTTTAGATTCAAATATAACAGGGTGGTATAGAACACGGTTATATAATATGGCTAGAGTTCTGCCATTTGTGTCACTTTAGTAGGAGATTTGCAACAGATATAGTTTTAGCAAGTAGAGCTGCGCTCAGGTCTTAAAATTGTAATTATGAGATAATATGACACAGGGGGGAGCCCTTACTATTATGATAAGGGATATGAATATATTTAGTGTCTACTTGGAAACTTTGAAATGGAATATAGCAGAATATTAACAGTAGGTTAAATAGATATTATAAACTGTAACCTGACCATTCATGAGGATAATATGGGTTTGTCTAGATGAAAATTTCAGCAATGGCAGTTGTGAGTACTAAAACAGTGAGGTTAGAGGGAGTCGCTCCGCCATCTCGGCCGCCGACAACAGAGCACCCTCCCACCTTGAGGAGCTAAAATAAATAAACATGTATAGCCTAATAATTTCGCTATGGCATAGGTTATGGTTGGGGGAGATTATTATTTATATCTACAGCCACAGAGGTGGGTAGTAAATAGACACAGATAAGAGGAGCTTTATGTAGCAATGGATGGATTGAAGGTATGGCTGTGAACAGCAACAAGGCCCCTTAAATTACATAGGTCTATACAGTTTAAAACCAACCAAGTGACCAATAAAATTTAGTGCTATACACCTGCAAGACTCCCCACTAGTCATGTAGAGAATGTTGTGGAGCAATATGCTAGTGTAAGACAACAAGGTGGATATTTCACAACAAAAGATGTATTGAGCAACAAAAAACACCAGAGTCAAAATGACACATAAACATTATCGGCACGAAAAGCATGCAATTAGACCACAACAAGTAACTAGTGATTAGACAGTATCTTAAGCATCGTTCAACTGTGTGGGCACCGGTATAAGACTATCACATTAGGGCCTCATGGAAAGCAAAGAGTATTATATATACAAATAAATGAGTACTGATAAACATTTAGCATACCATCATGTGGTGTTATAGAATGCGGGGCAGTTGATGCGCAATAGTAAAAGATCTTAATGCAATCCTACACAACATAAAGGCATATATAAAACTATAACCAGAGGATCACAATCACAGTCTCACAACAAGCTGTTACAGTTCAAGTATGAAAGTCCCACATGAGATAGTGAACAGTGTCAGTGTCCCAGCTTATTATGCGGTTACCGGCTCTGTATTGCCTCCACTCCGGCTACATCAGTCTCAAGGAGCAATCCGGTGCGGTCCGCCAGGATCCCAGCTTAAGTCCAGCAGAGTTGTCAGGGACCCCCTGGGGATACACTTCGCAAGTAGCTGCAGCGAGGTATAGGTTGACCAGAATGCATTAGCCTCTGCTTCTGTCGGCGGGTATGCAATTTGCATCTGAATGGGAATAGGGCTCCGTCTAACTCCTCTAGGTGATACCACATGTAGCTCTCGTTTCAGGATGTTCCTCGGCTGAGCTAGAGTTGGAGCAAGTCTCATAATTTCAGCCTCCCGAACTAAGGACAAAGCAGTGGAGGTCCCCGTGCAACTCCCCACGTGTTCAGCCACTTCTGCAGACCCTGCATTAACTTTTCCCTTGAAGGTACCGGAGGTGAGTGGCGTGCGCTGGGGCCCCAGAACGCCACCACCCCCCCCCCCTTCCACAAAGACAGGCTCAGGTCTAGACAACTGTAGGTCCGGACTATTGCTGTAGCCATTTAATGAGCAGTTCAGTGCGGCTGCTAGAGCAGCGTGGTGATCAGCAAGCAAATCGCGCAGCTCTTCCCAAAAATAAAAGGGTATCTCCATACTAGGTGTATAGAAGTAATCCTTTGGCAGGCAGATGAAACACGGTGGTTTTTGCACTTTCTGGCAATTAGCACTTTGTGCTACCTAACGACAAGGCCCGAAGTGCCTCGCCGGGGGGTGTTGAAAAAGGCCTCAACCTTCTATTTGGCTCCGGGCACTCAAAACTGCATGTACCAAGTTAATTTTAGGCTCATCAGGTGCAGGTTCTTAAGCGAGTTGAAGATCTGTTTAGGAAGCTAATGTGTGAGCTATTTGGTGATTTTTTTCGGTCAAAAATAGGCAGTGTGGAAATATGCAGCCTATCATGGCTGCCACCCGGAAGTTCCCCCCAAAATTAGTTTTTTTATATATATATTGCAAACAATATACAATGGCCCCTTTTTATCAAATGCCTTGCGGACCTGATCCGACAGTGCGGATCAGGTCCGCAAGACATCGCTGAATGCGGAGAGCAATACACTCTCCGTATTCAGCATTACACCAGCAGCTCACAAGAGCTGCTTGTGCAACGCCGCCCCCTGATCGTACTCGATCGGGTTGATTTCCGGCGAATCCTGACCGCATGCTCAGAACAGGCGGACAGGGTTATGGAGCAGCAGTCTTTAGACCGCTGCTTCATAACTGCTGTTTCTGGCGAGTCTGAAGACTCACCAGAAACACGGGCCATCAAGCTCCATTCGGAGCTTGATAGATAGGCCCCACAGTATCATATTAAAAGACGTCAATTTTCTTATTTGCATCAAAAAGTAGTAACAGCATTGCTTAAGATCTGCATGCAAAACAATTGCTTTAAATGTGCTAGAAAAGTTTGTTTTGTTTTGCTATTCAGAGATTCATCTCTTTAGTTTTGTTTCTTATTTTTTGCCAATTAGAAACAGGTATAAATGAGCTCCTGCACATATCTAACAATCACTGGGTAGCATGTAAGGGTACTAAATTCAATGTAAGATGCTCAAGCCTCTCTGTGATTACCATTTTCAGATTTAAATTATTGGGAAAACATTGCAACGTGTTTTGAATAACCTTCATTAAAGTTTTATAATAAACTAGTGTTAAAGCCTGTGTACACGAGCCAAAATGAATACACCTATCCCTCTATCTCTATCCCTCTATTCATCTATCCCTCTATCTCTATTCATCTATCCCTTTATCTCTATCCCTCTATCTCTATCCCTCTATTTTTATCCCTATACTTCTAGCTCTATCCCTTTAGGTCTATCCCTCTATCCATCTATCCCTATCCCTCTATCCATCTATCCCTATCCCTCTATCTCTATCCCTCTACCCATCTATCTCTATCCATCTATCCCTATCCCACTATCCCTATCCCTCTATCCCTATCCCTCTATCCATATATCCCTTTCCCTTTATCCCTCTATCTATATCCTTCTATCCCTATATATCTATCCCTCTATCCTTATCCCTCTATCTCTATCCCTCTATCCTATCCCTCTATCCCTATCCCTCTATCTCTATCCCTCTATCTCTATCCCTCTATCTATATCCCTCTATCTATATCCCTCTATCTCTATCCCTCTACCCCTATCCCTCTATCACTATCCCTCTATCACTATCCCTCTATCCCTATCCCTCTATACTTCTATCCCTTTCCCTCTATATCCATCCCTCTATCTCTATCCCTCTATCTCTATCCCTATCCCTCTATCTCTATCCATCTATCCCTTTCCCTCTATCCCTATCTCTCCATCCCTATACCTCTATACTTATCCCTCTATCTCTTTATCCCTATCCCTCTATCCTATCCCTATCTCTCTATTCCTATCTCTCTATTCCTATTCCTCTATCCCTAGCCTTCTATCCTATCCCTCTATCCCTATCCCTCTATCGCTCTATCCCTATCCCTCATCCCTCTATCCATATATCCTATCCCTCTATCCCTATCCCTCTATCTCTCTATCCCTATCCCTCATCCCTCTATCCCTATCCCTCTATCTCTATCCCTATCCCTATCCCTCTAGCTCACTATCCCTATCCCTCTTCCCCTCTATCCCTAAACCTCTATCTCTCTATAACTATCCCTCCACCCCTCTATCGCTATCCCTCTATCTCTCTATTCCTATCCCTCTATCCTATCCCTCTATCTCTATCCCTCTATCTCTATCCCTCTTTCTCTATCCCTCTATCTCTATCCCTCTATCGCTACCCCTCTATCCCTACCCCTCTATCCCTATCCCTATACCTCGATCCAGCTATCCCTCTATCCAGCTATCCCTCTTTCCAGCTATCCCTCTTTCCAGCTATCCCTCTATCTCTATCACTATCCCTCGTTTCCTATTCCTTTATCTCTATCCATATCCCTCTGTCTCTATCCCTCTATCCATATATCCCTATCCCTCTATCCCCCTATCCCTCTATCTCTATCTGTCATGAGATGCAGGACACAGCATAGAAGATACAACGCTATTTTATTGCAGAGCATAGAAGTATACAGACTGCACAACACATCAGACTTAGTAACTCCATGCCCTCATCCAGTGATGTCCCTCTATCCATATATCCCTATCCCTCTATCCCCCTATCCCTCTATCTCTATCTGTCATGAGATGCAGGACACAGCATAGAAGATACAACGTTATTTTATTGCAGAGCATAGAAGTATACAGACTGAACAACACACCAGACTTAGTAACTCCATGCCCTCATCCAGTGATGTTTTGATTTTTTGGAGTACAACAAATAACAAGATATACAAGAAGCAAACAATTTTTTTTATTTTTTTTTAGTGTACAACAAATAAGTTATAAGAGAATATATACATGAACAAGAAATACAATCCTGTCTTAGACATCTGGGGAGACTACACTAGTCCACAGTGACCATGGGATTATTCTGCCCATTCTTCTGGTCACTGCTCTAACTACAGTGCTAATTCCGGTAGTGGGCTGGAAGTTTCACCACTCTTCCACTTGACATCATTTTACATGAACTATCCTCTGATACAGAAGAAGGTGATTAAGAGTCTGCTGGAAGCACAGAAATATCCCCACTGTGTTCTTGCTGAGGGGAAGTCACCCCTCTTAAAACAGGGGATCCCACCAGCTGTGGCTCTAAGGCATCCAATCTCAAACTCTCAGGTACTGGCTGAAGATGACTTCTATTTCAACGTGTGACTGTCCCTCCTTCACTAAGGACTACATAAGACCTTGGTTATGGAGTTCATTCTATTACAGCAGCAGGCATCTTCCATTTCTTCTCATCATCTAGTTTAACTGTGACATTTTGACACACTTTCAGTTCCTGCAAGGGCCTCACAGAGTGTTTTCTGCTGTAGAAGAATTGGTAGACCCTTTTCGCCTCTTCATCCCTCCTAAGGACCTCATCCTGAGGAAGAGAGGGGGCTGGCTGGAAGACACCCACAGAGGGTAAAGCAGTGGGGATCTGACATCCTAGCATCAACTGTGCTGGGCTAAAACCTGTGGCTTGGATGGGAGTCACCCTATAGGCCATGAGAGCTAGGTACGGCTCAGATTGCTTCAAAATGAACTTGGTTGTTTGAACTGCCCTTTCTGACATTCCATTGGCCTGCGTGTAATGCAGACTTGACGTAGAATGGATGAAATTATATTTACTGCTGAAAGATCTGAACTCCATGGAAGCAAACTTCATTCTGTTATCACTCACTAGCTCCATCGGAAACCCCACCGGGCGAACAAGCTTTTGAGATGAGTGATAACGGCCAGACTGGTGGTCTCATTCAGGGGTGCAATCTCCAAATATCTGGAATAGTAGTCAATCACAACCAGTTACTTCTTCCCATAAAGTTTGCATAAATCTGAGGCTATCTTCTGCCACGGGCCTGCAGGCAGCGGTGTAGAAATGAAGGGCTCGCTTTTCTGAGTAGGCCGGCGTTCCAGGAAAAAAGGCACATTTTGACATTTGGCTTGTAATGTTGGTACTAATCCCAGGCCACCATACCGCTGTAGCTGCCCTTTCTCTGCACTTTGTAATGCCCAAGTGGCCATCGTGAATCCTGCTTAACATCTCCTGCCGCATGCTAACAGAAATAACAATGCAGTCTTGAAACAGCACTAAACCATCCAGCTCTGTGAGCTGTGACCTCTCTGACTGGTAAGAGCTCAAAGACATCCAGACTGCCCGACTCTTGGAAAAACCTTTCTTTATGTACTTAATAACTTCTTGAAGGTATGTTTCTAAATGTGTCTCCTTTCTCATATGCTCTAGCTTCCTTGAAGAGAGGGATTTAAATGCCATAGCTGAATCCACTTATACTTTCACATTTGATTCCATTGAAGATCCTTCAGCAGTAGCCAGCAGGAGCCTGGAAAGTCTATCTGCCACTACCAGTTGTTTCCCCAGAACATGCATTGCCTGAACGTTGAACCTAAGCAGCCTCATCAGAAGTCTCTGGCATCTTAGGGGTGTATTGTCAGTATCATAGTAATTGATTAGAGGGACTAGTGGTTTATGGTCAGTTTCAACACTAAATTTCTCTAAATCTACTAGGTAATGCTGGAAGCGCTCACAGGCCGAAACTGCATCCAGGCACTCTCTCAATTTGGGCGTATTTCGATTCTGCAGCCGTCAGGGTACGGGAACAGTAGGCAATGGGCTTTAGTTTGTTCTCATTCAGCTACAGTAGGGTGGCCCCTAGCCCATAACTGCTCACATCAGCACTAACCACTGTCTTTTTAGAAGGGTCATAGAACCCTAACACTGGGGCAGACCCCAGCAGGGACTTGACCTGTATAAAAACTTCTTCCTGTGGAGGTCCCCAGACCCAGACAACGTTTTTCTTCATCAACTCTTTAATAGGGTGGCGTACTGTGGATAAATCTAGTTGGAAACTGCCCACATAATTCACAAGGCCTAATAATTGTCTCAGCTTGTGTACATCAGAAGGATTTTTCATCTGTTCAATAGCAAGGATTTTATCCGGGTCCAGCTTTATGACATCTCCATTGATTATATGCCCAAAATAACATAACTCAGATTTTCCAAAATGGCATTCCTTCAAGCGTTGGCAGTCTTCAAGCATCGGCAGCACATATCTCTCTCTTTTCACTGCCTCATTCAGCCATTTCAAGTCTATGCAGATGCGTACCTTCCTGTTCTTCTTTGCAATGGGAACAATGAGGGCACACCAGTCAGTTGCTTCGACAACCTCTTCCATAACTCCCATATTCTTCATACGCAGAAGTTCCTTTTCCACTTGCGGCATGAGAGGTAGTAATGCTGTATGGGACTGCATCAACTTTAAGTGATATTTGGACTGGGTTGCAATTTAGCAGCCCCAATTCACCAAACATGTCTTCCGTAATCTCGTTTACTCTTGCGACAAGGCCCAAACCACAGGCTGATTTCCTGCTCAATAGGTTGTTAACATAACGGTTCTCTAATTACATGTACCCACATGGTGAATTTCCTCTGCTTGTACTCGCAGCTGGCAAGAAATTTCCCCACACAATCGATGCGGCCACCAGGACTATGAACTTTCGTTGTAACTGTCGAGGCAGTTTTATGAATACTGCAAGAGACATAACAGTGATGTCTGCTCCTGTGTCAATCTTGAAAGCAACCTTGGCTCCCATTACAGTAAGGGTAACCCACCAATATTCATCTGAACCAGACCGTTCAACAACAAACCCTACAAAGGACACCTCTTGAGCCTCCTGGTCACTATACACCTTTATCTCCTTAATGAATTCAGTTTTACATACCACTTCAAAATGGCCCATTCGGTTACACTTTCTACATCTTTTCTCTTTAGTGGGGCATATGACATTCTGATAATGGGTACGGTTACACCGCATGCAGCGAGCCTGCTGTGCCCATCTGCTTCTGGGCCTATCTGCTGTCCTTGGTCTACTGCTCACACTGTGCCTTTCATCTGCAGCTCTCCTGAACTGCTGCACTTTATCCACAAAATTCTCAGCCCTAATGTCAGCACTTTGCTTTTTCCCCAGTTCACTCTGGTGGGCCATCCTAATAGCCCCATCTAACGTCAATTCAGCCTCCAACTGTTGCTTCAGTGAGACCTCAGCATCTGCAATTCCTATAACTATTCTGTCTCTGATTTTCTCTGCTTTAGCAACACCAAACTCACAGAATTCAGCTAGTTCATATAGGCTGCAAACAAATGACTCCACAGATTCTCCCACACGCTGAGCGTGTTTATGGAAACAGCCCCTCTCATGAATTACATTACGTTTGGGTACAAAGTGAGCTCTGAGTTTGTTCATGACTTTATCAAAGTCAAACTCTTCCCCTTCTTGGAATGTAAAGGCATTAAACACGGGTCAGCATCTTTCCCCATAGGGTATAAAAGAGAATTAACTTGTACTTCACCACTTTCCTTGTCCAGCTTGGAAGCAATCTTGAAGCGTTGAAACAGCTGACGTTATGTGGGCCAAGCTGCAGGGTGAGAGAAATCAAAAGGCTCAGGTGGGGTAAACTTCAACATCATCATTAATCAGGAAACAGAAGCGCTGGCAAGTACTTCTGACACCATGTCATGAGATGCAGTACACAGCATAGAAGGTACAATGCTATTTTATTGCAGAGCATAGATGTATTCAGACTGCACAACACATCAGACTTTGTAAATCCGACATAGACTATAACGACTAAAAGCCACGCCCCCATCCGGTGACATCACACTCCCATTCTCATCACACTATCCTTCTATCCCTATATCTCTATTCCTCTATCTCTTTTTTTTTCTGGAATGTAGGATCCCCCTAACCCTCCATCCTCCCTGATCCCCCCTCAAACAGCTTTCTAACCCTCCCCCCCTCTAACTATTGCTGCCATTTTAGGTACTGGCAGCAGTCTGCCAGTACCTATAAACCCCTTTTTTATTTTATTTTTATTTTATTTTTTATGTATTGTAGTGGTCCCACCAAACCCCCCCTCGCAATCGCCATTTAGTACCCACTGCATCTCCAAACCCCTTTTCTGTAGTGTAGCTGCCCCATCGCTCCCTGTTCCTTTAAACAAATAATTTCTGTAGCATTGGGCCCTCCCACTCCATACCCTTAAAGGGACACTGAACCCAATTTTTTTCTTTCGTGATTCACGAAATAGAACATGCAGTTTTAAGTAACTTTCTTATTTACTCCTATTATCATTTTTTCTTCATTCTCTTGCTATCTTTATTTGAAAAAGAAGGCAGCTAAGCTTTTTTTTTTATTCAGTACTGTGGACAGCACTTTTTATTGGTGGATGAATCTATCCACCAATCAGCAAGAACAACCCAGGTAATTCACAAAAAATTGGCCGGCATCTAAACTTACATTCTTGCATTTCAAATACAGATACCAAGAGAATGAAGAAAATTTGATAATAGGAGTAAATTAGAAAGTTGCTTAAAATTGCATGCTCTATCTGAATCGCAAATGGAAAAATTTGGGTTCAGTGTTCCTTTAACTCCCCACTACCCTGATAGGCTGCCCACCCGCCACCTGCCTTCCGCCCACCCGCCACCCGCCTTCTGCCCACACCTCCTGCCAGCACCAGCAGAAGATCGTAACAGATGGTGACACACACAGTGTCGCCGTCTGTAATGATCAGGCATCTGCCCTCATATGGAGGCGGAACACCGATCACACTCCTGCTCCATTTGCAGCAGGGACACTGAACCCAAATTTTTTCCCTTGTAATTCAGAAAGAGCATGCAATTTTAAGCAACTTTCTAATTTACTCCTATTATCAATTTTTCTTCGTTCTCTTGCTATCATTATTTGAAAAAGAAGGCATCTAAGCTATTTTTTGGTTTCAGTACTCTGGACAGCACTTTTTTATTGGTAGATGAATTTATCCACCAATCAGCAAGGACAACCCAGGTTGTTCGCCAAAAATGGGCCGGCATCTAAACTTACATTCTTGCATTTCAACTAAAGATACCAAGAGAATGAAGAAAATTTAATAATAGGAGTAAATTAGAAAGTTGCTTAAAATTTCATGCTCAATCTGAATCACAAAAGAAAATTTTTGGGTACAGTGTCCCTTTAACAGCTGAAAGTGCTGGAGCTTCCTGAAGCTATCTCACGCCTGCGGTTAAGGCTAGGTATGTTTACCCTCGCGCAGTCTCTACTGTGCAAGACTGCATTGGTCAAACATACTTAGCCTTTGATAATATAGGATGAATTTCCATTTCATTTTTCAAGCACCACAAATCTTCACCACATTTTCAATTTTGGATATTTAAAAAGGCATACAGTTTTCTGTACAATTAAGGCCTTTAAAGGAAACTGTACTGTGAAATTGGTTTCCCCTTAAAGAGACACTAAACACCTTGTAATTACAAGATATTTTGGTTATGCTGCTATAGCCAAGTCTAAACTTTTTTTTTTTTTTTAACAACTTATCCTCCTTTTTACTGCAATTGATTTTAACAGCCAAACTCCACCCTATTTGTCTTAATTAGAGGAGGCAATCTTGGGTTTGAATTTGTAGACAACAAGATTACCCATTGTCATAATATTAGCATAAAATGCAATATTTTGCAGTTGTGATTAGTTAAACCCAGATATGAGAGATAGGTACCAGGGTTAGCCATCAGAAGTCAGCAATAGTACAGGAGACAAAATAAATAATGAAAGTATATTGCAAAGTCGTTTCATTAAGCATAATTAACCATTTTATATAAGAATCTCAAGGTGTTTAATCACCCTTTAATGTGTTTCCAATAACTTGTTATACCAGATGTAGAGTATATAATGTTGTGGAAACATTTCCCTTATGTTTATTTTTATATACAAATAGCTGTTTTTGTTCATTGTAAACACAACTCATTTAACCTCTTAAGGACATATGACGGAATTTTTCCGTCATAAAACAATTGAGCAAACAGAAAGCTGTGTCCTTAAAGGGTTAAACAGGTTGAGTTTGCAGAACAAGTAGAACTCCTTATCATATTTATTCATCTATACACACATGCTTCCTTATCTTATCTCTTTGTTGATATACCAAGGCTGATACTTAGAGAGAGCAATTGAAAATGAACATTTTAATATATATCACACCCACCAGCCACTGGCCTGCTGCTAATTCTAGTTTGCACATATCTTTTCTTTATTAATATTTTCAGTATGTTTGATGGATCAGGCAAATCAGCTATTTTCAGTGACAAAGCAAAGGTAAGTGATCTATTTGTAATACGTTTAATACACTCCAGCAAGTCAAACATGGGAGAAATGTTACAGTACAATGACACTTACATCTAAAAGCAAATACCTTGTATGAAATAGTGGTGCAGCCAGCATGAACCAGCGAGGAGCCTTTACCTATCCAATGCACAGACTCATGCATCTGTAGGGAGTTGGAAAGTGCTGGAGGTAGTGGTGCCTTTTGTGTTTTCCAGGAGAGAAAAATACAAATAAGTAGATGCTTTTAGCATAATCAAGAACTACCTGCAACTGAGCCTCAATCATGAAGGGAACTTGATGTCATTGGGGAATAAAGTGACTTGTCTACATTTACCAAGTGAATGAAAGGGATCTAATAACTATACTCCCCTTTGATGAGCTTTTATTGAATGAGTCACAAGCCTTTACTTTTGCTCTATAAAATGTAATTGCCATGAAGTAGTAAAAAGGCTAATATCAATACAGTAATTAGAAATAGAACAATCTTAAAGCATTTCTCAGAAAAACTATATCCCCAAAACTTGTTTTTAATAAAAATATAGTATGCAGTTCAATAGCTTGATGCTATTATTTGTTATGCTTGGGGCAAACCAATAACCTCTTATTTTTAGTCTTCCGTTTTTTATTAGTAACATTTCTAGTAAAACAAAAGTTTTTAAACCAGGCTTTAGAATAAGTGCTGTTATTAATGCACATACTATAAGACACACAAAGACATATATCTTATGGTTATGATAAAGATTATGATTGACAGACTGATAGAGAGATGGAGATAGAGAGAGAGAGAGAGAGAGAGATAGATAGATAGATAGATAGATAGATAGATAGATAGATAGATATAAATAGATAGATAGAGAGAGAGAGAGAGAGAGAGAGAGAGATAGATGATAGGTAGATAGATAAGATATATGATAAAGATAGATAGAGAGATAGATAGATAGATAGATAGATAGATAGATAGATGATAGATATATAAGATAGATGATAGGTAGATAGATGATATGTAGATAGATAAGATAGATGATAGATAGATAAGTTAGATGATAGATAGATAGATAGATGATAGATAGATAGATAGATACAAATGTTATAGAACTAGATAAGATAGATAGATAGATAGATAGATAGAGAGAGAGAGAGAGAGAGAGAGAGATGATATATAGATAAGATAGATGATAGATAGATAGATAAGATAGATGATAGATGATAGGTAGATAGATAGATAGATAGATAGATAGATAGATAGATAGATAGATAAAACGGTTATATTAGTTTGTAATTAAATAGTACAATATATATAGATATATTATATAATTTTGCAATTAATAAGAAGAAAAAAAAACTTAATTCACCAGAATTACCTTGTATTCATTTATTGAGTAGACAGTCCTAATAAATGCATCTAGCTAAACTAACTATCCTTGTTTGGAAAATCACAAAAGGAAATCTCTTTTAAAGCAAAAGACGAGTATTATATAATAAACAGAACAATACACTATTGTGATTATGTTAATTATATTGCAGTGTTTAAAAGAAGTATTGTCCATTAAATGCAGGGCAATATCAATGCTAACCCAGACCCTAACAGCATGTACTGTATAATGGAGACAGAAGCTGATATATATTCTGCTTAAAAAAAAACGGAAAAAAAAATAGTGAATGCAAAGGATGTTTTAGATTCTGCTCAAAGATTAAACACCTCTTACATTCCTTTCATCTATTAATATGCATCTGAAAAAGAGTTTCTCTCTATACTGCAGAAGTTAATGCTAAATAAAGTGTACCTTGAATACTGAATATGCAAATACTCAGAAGTAAAACAGATATAAACAGGATTTAGTATCTTTGCTGTTGATTAATTTGCATAGCTGAGAAATAACTCAGTTAAAATAAGAAAAATAAGTAATAGTAAAAATGTAATCATATTTAAGATTCAAGAGAATATTGCTAATGGAGGAAGAAACATGAATTTGTACATATCTTTTATCTTTTTAACACATTTTTCTTTTTAGTAGGATACTACATCTAAAGGTGATATTAACATTTCTTTTTCTCTAGAGCATCTTAAAAATAAGTTATGCGCTCGTGGGAAATTAAAAAAGGAATATGCCTTTTATTTATCTTTTTTTAGAATTATCTGGCGCTCAAACTTTAATCGTATGTGTTTTTTAACTTTTGCTTTATCTTAATGTTATCGCTATAAATTATTATTCACTATGTTCACTAACCATAGAGACCTGCCCTTCAATAAATATGTTAATGCCATACAAAATAAATTCAAGAGTTGGAGAGCTTTATTATTCTTCTTAAGAATTTGCTGTACATTAGAGCATAGATAGATCTTTGTCTCCGTAATCCATTTTGAATCTTCAATGTAATTCTTTAGAATTTTGATGCAAAATGCCCTTTAGAAAATACAGTTATAGGGGCCGATTAATCAATGTCTGTCCGACATGATACGTTGTAGAGTATAATGTCTGACAGACATCACTAAATGCCAACAGCATACGCTGTCGGCATTTAACATTGCACAAGCAGTTCACCAGAACTGCTTGTGCAATGCCGCCCCTGCAGATTCACGGCCGCTAGCATGGGGTGTCAATCAGCCCGATTGTATAGGATCGGGCGGATTGCAGATCGCAGCCTCAGAGGCAGCGGAACAGTTATGGAGCAGCTGTCCATAACTGAAGGCTTGTGCGGAAACAGGGGCATCAAGCTACATTTGGAGCTTGATAATTCAGCCCAATTGTGTATTTTTCAGAGGCTTTGAACCTTGTTAATGGGGCATTGTCATCAAATACTCAAATTGACAAACTGTAATCTTCATTTTTGAAATAAAATATGTTCTGATGCTCTTACCCAAGCCCAGTGCAACTTGAAGCAACCTATTTGCCATCCTTCTACCATCATTTTCTATCAGTCTATAAAATGCTATGTTATTTTACTGAGTATTTTTCTTTCAATATTTCTGCCAACTTTATCCACTCACTTATATCTTGCAGCTGTCATGATCATGGTATTCCCTGATATGGGATACATGTCCTAATTGCTAAGGTTTTTAAATTTAGACATAATATTTGGACTGATATAAGTCAGAAGTAATTATGATTAACAATAATTAAGGTAATATGCAAACTAACAAAACCGTAAAATAAGACAAAATGTGATAAAACTGTCTTTGATAAGTGCAAAACATATCATTTGGGGACTTTTGTCAAATAATATCAGAAATCCAAATAAAGTGAACACTGCAAAACATATTTCCAAGAAATATATTATTGTGTTTTATCTCCTGCAACTGAAATGCTTTTTCACTGTAAGAGCAATGAAATTGTGGAACTCATTACCTGAGGAGGTAGTAAATGCCAATACCATAGATACATTTAAAAATGGTTTAGATACATTTCTAGCTAGAAACAGAATTCAGAGATATGATTGTTTGTGTTTGATGGGTCACCTTTTTAATGGGATTAATTAACGCTCAAATGGAGCATTTTTGTAAGTATATTAGCTTTGTTTAGGTTGAACTCGATGGTCGTCAGTATTTTTATATAATAGGTGGTAACCTAGACAGTACAAACAACCAGCAGGATTAATAAGAATGAAATGACTTGGTTTATGCCATCCTTTTTAGTACAGTGTATATAACACAAGGTTTCTTTGTTACCAAAGCCCCCAGAATGAATTAAAATAACGTGTGAGAAGGTTACATGTTTACTAGAGGTGTATTAGTGAATAGCAGTTTAACAACACTCTGTTTGGTTCAAGTCATCATGAAACAATGTAGCAGCACCTGTTTTTTTATATAACAGGCTCCACTGCAGTGAATGGAGTATACTAGCATAGCTATTGTTTGGTGACAGCTGTTTATGGGTTACTAAATAATAGCAGTTCCACACACTACTGCTCAACACCTAGCATCAGAGTTACCACTAACTTTACTCATCACAAAATATCCTAATCTGCCTGTCTCAGGCAGCCCAATTAAATTAACCTTAGCCATAACCATTGGAGTATACAGTGTGTGTTGCATGACAGGGTGTACGCAGTGTGTGTGTGTGTGGGGGGGGGATTAGGGTGAAAAGGGGCATATGCATTGGGTGAAGTCATGATAAGGGTAGACTGACATGGAGGTTGGGTCAGCTATTAGAGGTAATGGCTAAATGGAGTAGCTACAGTTTTAGTTAAATGTGTCAGGGGGCCTGGTTCTGCACTGCTAGGGGTTAATTGCTGTGCTGGGCCCGTGGCAGTGCAGTTAGTGTATTTTGTGATTGGGGCAGATTTATTTATGGTTAATTTAGAATATTAGAATATTACTATTTTAAATGTTTAATTTTGATTGGTAAGAAGCAAAAAAATAGTATTCAAATGTTGATTTTATATACCTACAATTAATGCAATGAATTCCTATTTAGATTTTTTTATTCACATATTATATTAAAAATATAAAACCATAACAAACATTATTTTCCAAGAGTAATATGTGTTCTACTTTTCAAATTACATTTTTTTCAGACATTCACCCATCATTACTTTTTATACCTGCCCATCAGCTAGATTACGAGTTGTGCGTTAGGTTTAAAAAGCAGTTTTAAGAGGTCCTAACGCTGCTTTTTAACGCCCACTGGTATTACGAGTCTTGCAGGTACAGGTGTACCGCTCACTTTTTTGGCCAGACTTGGAAATACCACAAATCTACTTACATAAATTGCGTATCCTCTTTTTTCAATGGGACTTGCATAGCGCCAGTATTACGAGTCTGCCAAAAAGTGAGAGGTACACCCTCTCCGGTCAAGACTGGTACCGCATTTTAAAGTCAGTAGTTAAGAGTTTTACTCTACAACGCCGTAGCATACAACTCTTAACTAAAGTGCTAAAAAGTACACTAACACCCATAAACTACCTATTAACCCCTAAACGAGGCCCTCCCGCATCGCAAACACTAAATACAAACACTAAATACAAACACTAAACCACTATACTAAAGTTATTAACCCCTAAATCTAAGTCTAAACCTAACCCTAACACCCCCTAACTTAAATATAATTAAAATAAATCTAAATAAATATTCCTATCATTAACTAAATTATTCCTATTTAAAACTAAATACTTACCTATAAAATGAACCCTAAGCTAGCTACAATATAACTAATAGTTAGATTGTATCTCTCTTAGGTTTTATTTTTATTTTACAGGCAAGTTTGTATTTATTTTAACTAGGTAGAATAGTTACTAAATAGTTATTAACTATTTAATAACTACCTAGCTAAAATAAATAAAAAGTTACCTGTAAAATAAAACCTAGCCTAAGTTACAATTACACCTAACACTACACTATAATTAAATTAATTCGCTAAATTAAATACAATGAAATACAATTAAATAAAATTATCTAAAGTACAACCCCCCTAATCTAATCCCCCTAACAAAATAAAAAGCCCCCCCAAAATAAAAAAGCCCTACCCTACACTAAATTACAAATAGCCCTTAAAAGGGCCTATTGCGGGGCATTGCCTCAAAGTAATCAGCTCTTTTACCTGTAAAAAAGTACAAATCCCCCCCCAACATTAAAACCCACCACCCACACAACCAACCCTACTCTAAAACCCACCCAATACCCCCTTAAAAAAACCTAACACTATCCCCTTAAAGATCACCTTACCGGGAGAAGTCTTCATCCAACCGGGACGAAGTCCTCAACGAAGCCGGGAGAAGTCTTCATCCAAGCCGGGCGAAGTGGTCCTCCAGATGGGCAGAAGTTTTCATGCAGACGGCATCTTCTATCTTCATCCATCCGGTGCAGAGCGGGTCCATCTTCAAGACATCCGACGCAGAGCATCCTCTTCATCCGACGGCTAAGACTGAATGAAGGTTCCTTTAAATGACATCATCCAAGATGGCGTCCTTAGGCTCCGATTGGCTGATAGAATTCTATCAGCCAATCGGAATTAAGGTAGAAAAAATCATATTGGCTGATGCAAAAGGATTTAGACTTAGGTTTAGGGGTTAATAAATTTAGTATAGTGGCGGCGACATTGGGGGCGGCAGATTAGGGGTTAATAAATGTAGGTAGGTGGCGGCGATGTTAGGCACAGCAGATTAGGGGTTAATAATATTTAACTAATGTTTGTGAGGCAGGAGTGTGGCGGTTTAGGGGTTAATATGTTTATTATAGTGGCGGCGTTGGGGGCAGCAGATTAGGGGTTAATAAGTGCAGGTAGGTGGCGGCGACACTGGAGGCGGCAGAGTAGGCGTTAATAAATATAATTTAGGGTTCGGCGATGTTGAGGGGAAGCAGATTAGGAATTCATAAGTATAATGTAGGTGGCGGCGGTGTCCGGAGCAGCAGATTAGGGGTTAATAATTATAATGTCGGGGACGGCAGATTAGGGGTTAATAAGTGTAAGATTAGGGGTGTTTAGACTCGGGGTTCATGTTAGGGTGTTAGGTGTAGACATAACTTTTATTTCCCCATAGGAATCAATGGGGCTGTGTTAAGATGCTTTACGCTGCTTTTTTGCAGGCGTTAGACTTTTTTTCAGCTGACTCTCCCCGTTGATTCCTATGGGGAAATCGTGCACAAGCACGTTACACCAGCTCACCGCTAACGTAAGAAGCGCTGGTATTGGAGTGCAGTAATGAGCAAAATTTTGCTCAACGCTCACTTCTTGTCTGGTTTGTAAAAACCCGTAATACCAGCGCTGTCTGTAAGTGAGCAGTGAGCATAAACTGCTCGTTAGCACCGCACAGCCTCTAAAGCAAAACTCGTAATCTAGGTGCATGTTTCTTCAAATAAAATATATATATCTTTTTGAAAATATCAGCATGGCTGTCCCAAATCACTGACTAATATTAACTCTAGCCATAAGATAACCATGGGGTGGGGGTTATGTAAGATAACCATGTTATTTAGAATCATGGGGGTTTGTAGTGTGAGGTTATATGACAATTGGTACTTGGGGCATATTGGGGTATTAGGATGAAAGGCAGTATGCACTGGGGAAGTAAAAAATAGGGTTAATTGAGATGGGGTTGGATCAATTATTAAATGGACACTGTACACTACATTTTTCTTTGCATACGTGTTTGTAGATGATCCATTTATACATGTATAATTTTGTTTATTTTTTTAATAACATTGTGCTGATTTTCAGACTCCTAACCAAGCTTCAAAGTATCAGATGTAGACCCAAGTCTACAGACTCCTGCTTGCTTCTGTTTGTGTAATAAGTCTTTTCATATGTAGGGGAGGGTCTGCTCTTTTTGTTTTCTCAGACCCTTTCAGTGAGTGTCCCAGCCTAACCTCATGATCAACAATGCTGAACTTGGAGTTTCTAAGTAAGTTTTTAAAGGTTTTATATTGGATTTTTTTAGATCAGTATCTATGTATATTCTTTTTATTAATAGTGTCTATTATATGCAGTTTTATGAAAATTGGTGCATACTGTCCCTTTAAGTAATTACTGAGGGTAGTACAATACTGTGGCCAACTATGGATAGGTATGCAGGATGCACTCCAGTTTTAGTTAAAGAGATAGTCTAGGCCAGAATTTTTATTGTTTAAAAGGATACTTATTTATTACACATTTCCCAGTTTTGCATAACCAACACAGTTATATTAAAGGGACAGTAAACACCAGAATTTTTGTTGTTTAAAAAGGTAGATAATCCCTCTATTACCCATTCCCCAATTTTGCATAACCAACACAGTTATAATAATATACTTTTTACCTCTGTGATTACCTTGTATCTATGCCTCTGCAAACTGCCCCCTTATTTCAGTTCTTTTGACAGACATGCATTTTTAGCCAATCAGTGCTTGCTCTTAGGTGCTTCACGTGCCGGAGCTCAATGTTATCTATATGAAACACATGAACTAACGCCCTCTAGTGGTGAAAAACTGTCAAAATGCTTTCCGATTAGAGGCAGTCTTCAAGGTCTAAGAAATTAGCACATGAACCTCCTAGATTTAGCTTTCAACTAAGAATACCAAGAGAACAAAGCAAAATTGGTAATAAAAGTAAATTGGAAAGTTGTTTAAAATTACATGCCCTATTTAAAACATGAAAGATTTTTTTTGACTTTACTGTCCCTTTAATATAATTTTTACCTCTGTGTAGCTAAGCCTCTGCAGACTGCCCCATTATCTCAGTTCCTTTGACAGACTTTTTAGCTAATCAGTGCTGACTCCACAGGACTGAACACAATGTTATTTATATGGCACACATGAACTAGCTCTGCCTAGCAGTGAAAAACTGTCAAAATGCACTGAAATAAGAAGCAACCTTCAAGGGCTTAGATATTAGCATATGAGCCTACCTAGGTTTAGCTTTCAAAAAAGAATACCAAGAGAACAAAGCAAATTTGATGATAAAAGTAAATAGGAAAGTTGTTTAAACTTGAATGCCCTATCTGAATCATGAATGTTTCATTTTGACTAGACTGTCACTTTAACGAAACAGTAGAACCTACAAAACGTGTATGAAAACTTGACATAGGCTGGTGCTAAAAGCTTCCATCCTATATTTTTAAACAAACTGTGTGAAGTATATTTTGGCACCGGTTCAGGTGTCTCCTTACTTGCTCTGCTGGCCACTTCTCTTCTTGCTGTATTTCTTGTGCATATGGGCTATTCATCTAGCTCATCTGGTTTGTACCATCTGCTCCATAGACTTTCCTTAGATGTGCTCTAGCACTGAAATAAATTATGAATCACACTTAAAGGGCCATAATACCCAAATGTTTAAACACTTGAAAGTGATGCAGCACAGCTGTAAAAAGCTGACTAGAAAATATCTCCTGAACATCTCTATGTAAAAAAGAAAGATATTTTACCTCAAAAGTTCCTCAGTAGCCACCTCCCATTGTAAAGGATTTCTAAGCAGCATTTTAGTGTGTCTGTCCTGGGACATCTGAAGGGATGAGCATTGTGCACTCTCATATTATTTCACCAATCAGGTAAAGGAAGTTTATAATGAAATTTCATGAGAGTCCAAATCTCATGAGATCACAGTAAAAGTTCATGACCTCAGCACTGCTGATGCTGATTGGCTGCTGTTCATTTCTACATTTTTTTTAATTTTTTTACCTGCAGCTGGGCTGCACCTGAGTATAACTTTTTACACAGAACTTACTCTGCTGAGCTGAGGAGATTGTGAGGTAAAATATCTTCCTTTTTTACATAGAGATGCTCAGGTGATATTTTCCTGTCAGCTTTTTACAGTTATACTGCATCAGTTTCAAGTTATTTAGGATATGAGTATTATGTCCCTTTAATTTCTGAAATAACCTGGATACCTCTTGTACCAGCTTAGTGCAATCTTTATATACAGTAAAGGAGGTCTTGTTGGTTTGCTGTCCATTTTAATGCCAGTAAAGTTAGAGTTAAATTATAGGACAAAAAGGAGGAAAACAAAAATAACATTACAAACTTTTTTTTTTTTTTTTTTTAAAAAGCATAATGAAATATTTGTGGTGAATTTATCTATTTTTCGTTGTTGTTTTATTTCCCTTTACTGCAGGAAATAATAAATGATAGAATACTGCCTGCCTCCATATTTGGACTTCCAACAGCCACGTTTCTTTGTACTTTTTTGTTTAATAAATTGTAATGACATCTTTTGCATTCAAAAAGCACTTCTGCTCAACTCTTACTCTTTTACATCAAACCAACTACATAATACACTGAGAAAACAAAAATGAAGAAAAATGCCCTTTTGTTCTCATCAACAAAACCAGTGCTCATGCATGATGACAGGAACTCAAGCCTTGCGGCACTGCTAGAAAATATTACTGCATTATCTAACAAAGAGAAATCTAATTGTCACATGCATGTGCATATATTGTATAAATGTGTGCCCGCATGTGTCACATCCTCACAACTTATACGCGGTAACAACAGCTGCCAGAAGCAGTGCTCCTGTAATATGAACTATACAGCGGCTTTCTTCTTGTTGCTTATTTTGCAATCCTTCTAGACAATGCCTGGACTTCAATTTTCTGTTAGTGAACTGCAATGATCGGGCTAATTCCTGTCATTTCACTCCTGGCCTCAGTTCTTTAAAGATAGAAAATAGGAATTTTAGCTTTTGACACATTTTATCCTATTGCCAGTTTCTTCCTTAAACCATGATTGATCTTGTAATCTCTAGAATTTAGCCTATGCTACGTCTGACATTTTCACTTTTAATACTAAGCTCAGCCATTTGTTCTTTGTTTCTAGTCATAGTTTTTTTTACTGTATATCATATTATCAGGTAAATAATGTGCACTTATATTTACATTTTCTTTGATTTAAAAAAAAAAAAGCCTATTAAAATAATAAACTATACGTCTTTTTTTATTCTTCTCCAAATATTTAATAACTAGTCCTAAAGCCCGTGTACATGGGCCATTTTTTGCAGTACAGCGGTCCCACCCCTTGCTCTCTCTCTATCCCCCCTCTCTTTTGCTCTCTCTTTCTCCCCTCTCTTTTGCTCTCTCTCTCCCCCCTCTCTTTTGCTCTCTCTCTCCCCCTCTCTTTTGCTCTCTCCCCCCTCTCTTTTGCCCTCTCTTTCCCCTCTCTCTTTTGCTCTCTCTCTCCCTCCCTCCCTCTCTTTTGCTCTCTCTCCCCTTCTTTTGCTCTCTCTCTCTCCCCCTCTTTTGCTGTCTCTCTCCCTCTCTTTTGCTCTCTCTCTTCCCCCCTCTTGTTTGCTCTCTCTCCTCTCGTTTGCTCTCTATCTCCTCTCGTTTGCTCTCTCTCTCCTCTCTTTTGCTGTCTCTCTCCCTCTCTTTTGCTCTCTCCCCCCCTCTCTTTTGCGCTCTCTCCCCCTCTCTTTTGCGCTCTCTCCCCATCTCTTTTGAGCTCTCTCCCCCTCTCTTTTGTGCTCCCTCCCCCTCTCTATTGCTCTCTCTCCCCCCTCTCTTTTGCACTCTCTCCCCCCCCCCTCTCTTTTGAGCTCTCTCCCCATCTCTTTTGAGCTCTCTCTCCCTCTCTTTTGCTGTCTCTCCCCCCCCTCTCTTTTGCTGTCATTATGAAAATAATGGTATTTTTAGAAAGTCCATTTAATGGTAAGAAAAACGGTATATAATATGTGTGGGAACAGTAAATGAGTAAGAGGAAAATTACAGCTAAACACAAACACAGCAAAAATGTAAAAGTAGCCTTGGTCCCAAACGGACAGAAAATGGAAAAGTGCTGTGGTCATTAAGGGGTTAAACTTTCATGATTTAGATAGAGCATGCAATTTTAAACAACGTTCTAATTTAATTTTGACTAGACTATCCCTTTCATATATTTTGTTTAGAACTCCATTCTCACCTAATTGAGCAACGGTCTCCTTAAATTCAGTCAACCACACATAAATTCATCTTGCCATTCAAATATGGGGAGTTCAATTTACAATAATTATTCTGCTAAATAAAAAAAGAATAAATAAAAGGTAGGTGTAGATTTTACATAAAAAGTTAGTTATGTAAAAAATCTAAATTTTGAAATCAGGACCAGTTAGGAGGACCAGTCAACATTGGGACGCCTTGTAAGTTGGTGACTGGCTTAAGCAAAATATGGCCATATTGTGTGACTAAGATACCAATTTTAAAATATGAGCTTAGGTGATTTTATGCAATATTTAAAATGTTTTGATAATATAGAAGTGGATGTGCGGCAATATTCTATTTTGTGTAATTATTTGGTTGTTTGCCTGCACCCCTAAGTAATATTAATAAAATACATGTGTAAGGTGTGCAGCAAAAATTTGTATTTGTGTATACATATATATATATAGTCAAAAAGGAATAAGTGTGGTATTGCAGCGCTGAGATATACCCTAAGCTGTGAAACACAAAAGGGGTCTAACCAATCCCCTAAAAGGACAGATACTGAAAAAGGTGTGAGTGATCACAGCGCCAAACGGCCTAAGGGTATGTATACACACAAACCTTTTAAAGGACTAAATAAATTTTATTGTATACAAAATAATACTGGTTAAAAATAATAAAAGCGGTATATCTGATTTCCTTCGTGGAAATCTAAAACCAAGCGGTTTAACAGCTATTAAGGGAAAACTGTTACATTAACCCCGCTGGCAACAATGTTAAAATAACTCAGAAAATTAAAAATAGTATACTATAACAAAATACCTAAAAGCAGCTGTTCAGTGAGACCCTACCCCAAATAATGGGTGTAATAAGGTATATCTATACGTGAGTGAGCGCGGTCGAAAACCACCTACTAAATCAAGCCGTTAAATACTGGCAGCAAAAGTCGTTGGTGACGCTATTTAAGAAGGCTATGAAGCTGATAAATAAAGTGCTAGAAGTATAGCACAGTAGATGTCAGTATAGTTATGGATCCATATCTAAGGATTGGCCGCAGTTTAGATCCTGAAATTGGAGTGCTTGACATACGCCGCACTCGAATTGGAATCTATGGCACTGTCTCCTGGCCAATGTAAGAAAGTGTCAACAATACCTACATGTGCTTCTGTGATACCAGAAAAGTGCTAGGTGTGTAACAAAAAATGAAACAGTAAAACAAGTGGGTACAATGCAAATAAGCAGTGAAAAATGCTGGCAATAATCACACAAATCTTATACAATAGTGAAACAGTAAAACAAGTGGGTGCAATGCAAATAAGCAATGAAAAATGCTTGCAATAATTACACAAATCGTGTACAATACTGGCAGTGATAACGATGAAAAAACGATAAAAAATGATAAAAAATGATAAAAAATGGTGTTCAACAAAGGATAACAGGGAGCACTGCAGTGTAAAAGTGTTAATGAAAAAGGTGTCGGTGAGCAATGTCAGTAAAAAATCTGTACGCTGGCACTAAAAGATATCCAGAGAAACTCCTGTTTAGCCAAAAAAACGTGGTGAGAAAGATTTGGGGAAAGAAAAAAATGATGATTAAAATGGTGATTATAACGTTGATTAAAACGTGGGTTGTAGCTAAGTGTGTCAGTGGAAAAATAGACAAACACAGTAATCCAATAGTCAATCAAAAATGTTCCATTGTGGGTCTTTTTCCATGTGAAAAAAGTGATGATAGCTGGAAGAGGATTGTCCAAGAGAATCCTTTAGGGAGCTCAGCTGTTTCTATGAAATTATTGTTGATCCCTAAAATCAAAAATAAAACATAGCGTGGCAAAATTTTTTAAAAAGAGAATAATCAGAAAGATGCTTACCAATGGGTCGTCTACGCGTTTCGGTCCTCACAAGACCTTTATCAAGACTAGTTCATTGGTAAGCTAAGCATCTTTATATAGGCCTACTGATTTAGTGACCGGAAGTAGCTGAAACTAATTCTACTTCCGGTTTTCCGCTACTTACAATAGCACTTATTTTCTTGTTTAGGATGTTCTTATGTGTTTAGCACTTGGTGTGTTAATATTCTGCTAGTGGGTGGTATATATATATCCTTAATACTCAATTTTCAATTTATTTTTCTGACATCGGTTTTATGATGTCACTTCCGGTTAATAGTACCAGGTGTAAACAAACCCGGTGTCACTTCCGGTTGTCATTTATTGAGTTGTTAAGGGCAAAACTCAAGTCTTATTTTATCTCAAATCTGTCTGCTTAAACATCATTTTTCAAATAGCAAAATGTCTGCATCGCTAATGTAAAATGTATTAGCGCAACAGTGGTTGTCTCCGTTAAAAGACCCAGAAGAATAAAAAATAAAAATAAAGGTAAAAGATAAAAAATAGTAAATAATAAATAATAAAAAATAAATAATAAAAAATCTCTGGCATCTAACCTGAGTCTTAAAATAGTACACTCGATAGCATAGAGTATCTAGTGTCTCGGATAGATAAAAGTGAGGACAATTGGGCTTATCATTTGATCATTAGATTGTATGAACATAGGCGGATGCGGGTAGGGGACCCTTATCTCACCTATTATAATACAAACATACAGTTTATGCGTCTAAAGGTCACATTAGAAAGGAGTTGGTGTTTCTAGTAAGTGTGTGCTTAATAGGCTGATACACATACAGATGTGTAATATCCTAGGTTAATAAACTACTGAAATCGTAGTTATTTTACATATAGTCGAACCTATTTATTTCAATCACCATATCGTTTTCAGATGGAGACGATTTTTTAGCAGAGCATCAATGCTCTCTATCGGGTTCTGGGGTTGTTTTATGACAATGGTCGGTGGAGGTTGTGAAGGATTATCTGACATGTATACAGAAATCACAACCAGGATTGGAGATTAGTTCATATCTCAGATGGTTGTTACTCCTTAGAGAACAGCCATTCTGATCTACGGCTGAGGATAATATAGCCATTAAGAGCACGGTAGCCCCATACTTATTGGAGATATGTTGCCCTAATTTCTGGGATTGAATTTCCAGTGTTGTTTCCAAGAGGGCTAGGTGGCTGTATTCTTTATCTATACGTGAAGATTGTTAAATTCTAGATGGTAACGATGTTCATAATAGGATTAGTATTCTGGACTAATGGTGATATTTGTTTGGAAGAGCCGTAAGTGGATCACTAACAGTCAGGTCATGAATCTATAAGATATGTCTTATTTGGAAATTATTTGTCTTAATAAAGATAAATAAAAATTAAAATCAATTAAAATCAATAAAAGAGGGGGTGGTCAATCTAACATTGCGGGTTCTAAATTGGAGGTGAGGTTATCAAGGTAGTTTGCTAAGAAAGGCGATTTTGGTGTGGTGTATTATATGAGAGGGGAACATAAAATCATAATCGCATGGTCTGGTATTAATTACATCCAGTCACATAAGTTGGCATTAGTTAAATAGATAAGTGAGGTCCTCTCTGTTGTTCAGACCTTTCGGATGAAGGCAATCCATTAGAAAGATCCATTTGGATTCAGCTTTGAGAAGGGTCTTTTCAAAATCCCCTCCTCTCCAATTTCTTATCACTTTCTGTATGCCCATAAATTTCATCTCTTGTATTTTGCCATTATGTTTGGTGGCAAAATGTTTGTAAAGTATCGTGTCTTTATCCTGTTTTTCTATTAACCGGATATGCTCTCTTAACCTATCTCTGAGGCTTCTTGAGGTCTGGCCGATGTATTGAAGGCCACAGGAACATTCTATGAGGTAGATGATACCTGTATCCTGGCATCTGATAAGGTCCTTGATCTTAAATTCTTCTCCAGTCTGCGTTGATTTGAATATCTTTGTTTTAGTCCCTCTTTTACAAGCTTTGCAGCTTAGGCACGGGAAGAAACCTTTAATTGGTTCTCTTTGTAAACTTTGCATGCTGGGTTTTTTCTTTCTTAGCAGGCTTGGAGCTAGTCTGTTTTTGAGATTCCCTGTTTTCTTGTACACAAAGCTTGGTTGGTCTGGTAGTTTCTCTCCAATAATATCATCGTTTTTCAACAGATGCCAGTGTTTCTTAAAGATTGTTTCCATAATGTACTTATTGCTGCTATACTCAGTAATCATTGGTACATTGAGGGTTTCTTCTGTTCCTTGTTTTCTCCTCTCTTTGTATTTTATTAGTTCTTTTCTTTCCACCTTTCTTACTTCCTCTATCTTGAGGTCCAATTCTTCCTCTTTATAACCTCTTTCAATGAATTTTTCTTTTAGACGTATTGCTTGTTCTTCCCATTTTTCAATGTTGGAACAGTTTTTTCGAACTCTTAAGAATTGGCTTTTGGGAATATTCTTTTTCCACTTTTCATGATGGCAACTTTTGTAATGTACATAGTTGTTGCTATCAACTGTTTTAAAGTGTGTGGAAGTTTCCCATTTGTCGTTTTTCACTTCTATTTGTAGATCTAGAAAGACAATTTCCTTTAAACTCCAAGTATGGGTAAATTTGAGGTTCAGGCTGTTCTGATTCATGATCTCGATCGTATATAGTAGATCTTGTATTGAGCCTTTCCAGATGATTAAAATATCATCTATGTATCTGCGGTAGAGGACCAGGTCCGCGCTCGCTGGGCAGGAGTCCCAGAATATACTATCCCATTTGCCCATATACAAGTTGGCATAGCTGGTCCCCATAGCTGTGCCGCAGATTTGTTGCTAGTAGACCCCCTCGTTACAAAAATAATTATGTTGTAGGATGTATTGAATGCTATCCACTATGAACTTAGCCTGATCTTCTAACATCTCTGGATCTTTCTTCAAAAACCAATTCACTGCTTCAAGTCCCTCTGTGTGTGGTATGCTAGTGTATAAAGCAGCGACGTCACAAGTCGCCATAATATATCCATCTTCCCACGGGATTTCTTCCAAGATATTTAAAACTTGGGTGGAGTCTCTCAGATAGGACGGGAGGGCTCTTACATATTTCTGGAGATGTTGATCGACGTATTCTGACAAATTGCTGGTAAGTGATCCAATTCCGGAGATGATTGGACGGCCAGGTGGTTCTTTGAGATTTTTGTGTATCTTGGGCAAGTGGTATATTATGGGTGTTATCGGATATTTGGTGTCCAAATAGCTGTATTCTTTTTCATCCAATATACCTGATGATTTTGCTTTTTCTAGAAGTTCCTTCAGTTCTTCCTGGAACCTATTCACAGGATCATTCCTGAGCTTTAGGTATGTCATCTGATCTTTGAGTAGGCGTTGGTTCTCTGCCATGTACTTCTCTCTATCTAAGATGACTATACCTCCACCTTTATCAGCTGGTTTTATCGTCAATTGGTTGTTGTTCTCTAGTCTCCTAATTGTTTCTGTATGTTGCTTTGATAGATTTGGTTTAATTCTTTTCAGGCTTTTTTGCTTGATATCTCTAATATCTTTGGTGACCATTAGTTCAAATGCCTCAATGGCATTTCCTTTCGCATAAACAGGGTAGAATCTCGATTTTGGTTTTAACCCTGTATGTATGTAAGGGTCCTCAGCAGTTGCTGATGTATAGCTTTTTATTGGTGCCGGGTCCAATGGAGTTTTTAGGAAGTACCTCTTTAGGGTTAATTTCCTTATAAAATATAAAAACCCACGTTTTAATCAACGTTATAATCACCATTTTAATCATCATTTTTTTCTTTCCCCAAATCTTTCTCACCACGTTTTTTTGGCTAAACAGGAGTTTCTCTGGATATCTTTTAGTGCCAGCGTACAGATTTTTTACTGACATTGCTCACCGACACCTTTTTCATTAACACTTTTACACTGCAGTGCTCCCTGTTATCCTTTGTTGAACACCATTTTTTTATCATTTTTTATCATTTTTTATCGTTTTTTCATCGTTATCACTGCCAGTATTGTACACGATTTGTGTAATTATTGCAAGCATTTTTCATTGCTTATTTGCATTGCACCCACTTGTTTTACTGTTTCACTATTGTATAAGATTTGTGTGATTATTGCCAGCATTTTTCACTGCTTATTTGCATTGTACCCACTTGTTTTACTGTTTCCTTTTTTGTTACACACCTAGCACTTTTCTGGTATCACAGAAGCACATGTAGGTATTGTTGACACTTTCTTACATTGGCCAGGAGACAGTGCCATAGATTCCAATTCGAGTGCGGCGTATGTCAAGCACTCCAATTTCAGGATCTAAACTGCGGCCAATCCTTAGATATGGATCCATAACTATACTGACATCTACTGTGCTATACTTCTAGCACTTTATTTATCAGCTTCATAGCCTTCTTAAATAGCGTCACCAACGACTTTTGCTGCCACTATTTAACGGCTTGATTTAGTAGGTGGTTTTCGACCGCGCTCACTCACGTATAGATATACCTTATTACACCCATTATTTGGGGTAGGGTCTCACTGAACAGCTGCTTTTAGGTATTTTGTTATAGTATACTATTTTTAATTTTCTGAGTTATTTTAACATTGTTGCCAGCGGGGTTAATGTAACAGTTTTCCCTTAATAGCTGTTAAACCGCTTGGTTTTAGATTTCCACGAAGGAAATCAGATATACCGCTTTTATTATTTTTAACCAGTATTATTTTGTATACAATAAAATTTATTTAGTCCTTTAAAAGGTTTGTGTGTATACATACCCTTAGGCCGTTTGGCTATATATATATATAGTGTTGCTTGGGTGTTTCTTGATCTGCGCTGTGTACGTTGCAAGTGGTTATTTTGCTCTAAATAGTTACTCCTTATATATTTCAATGGCAGCTAGTTTCTGAATATTCCACTATCATCAAATGGAATGTGAAGGAAAAAGGTATGGAGTTGAGTTTCAGAGTTCAGCGCACATAGAATGGAGAAAAACAAAACCAAATTATGGTGCAGTATGTCAGTACTAGGCAATCAAAAACTAAAAGTGAGATTTAAATGTGCTCACCTTATTTAACCTCAAACATGTGAGGTATGTTGGAAGCATGGAGGGGATGTAATCCCTATCTGTGGTAAAGATGTTTCCAGCTGGTATGCAGAAACTTTTAGCAGGTGGAAATCTTGATATCCCTGGAGTAGAAATATGTTGGAATTTCAGACAAACTTCTCCTCTCTAGAGTTAGGTAGAGAAACTTTAATTCTTTTTGCTGGATTTCTTTCCTTGTTGCTGTTTATTTCTTTTCCCCTTCTTTATACTTGAAAGGCTTCTCCTCTCTGGAGTATGGTATAAACTTTATGTATGCAAACCAATTAGTGCTCAGTTTACATACTATGAGATCAATTGTGGATATAATTTGCAGCACTCATGAGATGTGTATAAATGATGCTTGCAAGGACACAAAGTGAAATTTAAAATAAAAACACTTTTATTTTCCAATGTCCAATAAAAAATGATAAACAGAAATCCACTTTAATAATAGTCCAGATCAGGAACAGAATAGGTGAGCAGATGAAATATAGTATATTTCTTTAAATCCGGTAGTGAGTTTTTTTATCAGGGCTGGTGCAAAAACAGCTAGCTGATAAAAGTTGGTGATATTGTGGTATAGGATGCTGTAAGTACAGCTGAAAGTAAATTCCTTGTGGTGGAAATCCAGGGAATTTGCATACATAAAGTTTATACCATACTCCAGAGAGGAGAAGCCTTTCAAGTATAAAGAAGGGGAAAAGAAATAAACAGCAACAAGGAAAGAAATTCAGCAAAAAGAATTAAAGTTTCTCTATGTTCCGATCAGCTAATAGAATGCGAGCTCAATCTGATTGGCTGATCGGATCAGCCAATCGGATTGAACTTGATTCTGATTGGCTGATTCCATCAGCCAATCAGAATTTTCCTACCTTAATTCCGATTGGCTGATAGAATCCTATCAGCCAATCGGAATTCGACGGACGCCATGTTGGATGACGTCATTTAAAGGAACCGTCATTCGGCGAGTAGGCGTCGGTAGAAGAGGATGTTCCGCGTCGGCTGGAAGATGATGGTTACGGAAGAAAGAAGATTGAAGATGCTGCTTCATAGAATACTTCATCCCGATGATGGACTTCTTCAGCGCCCGCTTGGATCAAGACTTCAGCCCGATGATGGATTTCTTCAGACGCCGCTTGGATCCAGACTTCAGCCCGAGGATGGACTTCACTCTTCAGCCCCCCGCTTGGGATTGGATCAAGACTTCGGACCCTCTTCTGGACCGATCAGTGAACCTGGCATGGTGAAGACAAGGTAGGAAGATCTTCAGGGGCTTAGTGTTAGGTTTATTTAAGGGGGGTTTGGGTTAGATTAGGGTTATGTGGGTGGTGGGTTGTAATGAGGGGGGGGGTATTGTATGGTTTCTTTTTACAGGCAAAAGAGCTGAATTCTTTGGGGCATGCCCCGCAAAGGGCCCTTTTAAGGGCTGGTAAGGTAAAAGAGCTTTGAACTTTTGTAATTTAGAATAGGGTAGGGCATTTTTTTATTTTGGGGGTCTTTGTTATTTTATTAGGGGGCTTAGAGTAGGTGTAATTAGTTTAAAATTGTTGTAATATTTTTCTAATGTTTGTAAATATTTTTTTTTTTTTGTAACTTAGTTCTTTTTTATTTTTTGTACTTTAGTTAGTTTATTTCATTGTATTTATTTGTAGATATTGTATTTAATTAATTTATTGATAGTGTAGTGTTAGGTTTAATTGTAGATAATTGTAGGTATTGTATTTAATTAATTTATTGATAGTGTAGTGTTAGGTTTAATTGTAACTTAGGTTAGGATTTATTTTACAGGTAATTTTGTAATTATTTTAACTATTTTAGCTATTAAATAGTTATTAACTATTTAAAGTTCCATTATACACTCAAAAAAATATAGGCTATTTAAATTAAGCACCAAAAGAAGATAAAGTTTGTAATTGACAAGTATTAGCAATTTTGCTGCTAACTCTCCTAAAAATGATTTTAAAGTTTCTAATCCTCTGGATGCTGCCGAGGTGCAGATAAAACTGAGACACTGCTGGGGTAGAATCCCTGTGATTTAACTCGTGCAGTTTGTTACAGGTACAATGAAATGCTTTACATCTCTCAGGCTCAGCTGATATACATGTAAAATACATCTGCCCATATAAAAACAGTGCAACTGTGTATATATCTGACTCCCTCTTTGTCATCACTACGGCATATTCTCACACACAGCTCTGTGAAACATCTCAGGATCATGTTAATACTATTTATTATAGGGTTATTGAGGCAGGAGTGAGGTGGATTAGGGGTTAATAACTTTATTATAGTAGCGGTGCTGTCCGCTCGGCAGATTAGGGGTTAATAAGTGTAGGTAGGTGGTGGCGACGTTGTGGGGGGCAGATTAGGGGTTAATAAATATAATATAGGGGTCGGCGGTGTTAGGGGCAGCAGATTAGGGGTACATAGGGATAATTTAGCTGGCGGCACTTTGCAGTCGGCAGATTAGGGGTTAATTATTGTAGGTAGCTGGCGGCGACGTTGTGGGGGGCAGGTTGGGGGTTAATAAATATAATATAGGGGTCGGCGGTGTTAGGGGCAGCAGATTAGGGGTACATAAGTATAACGTAGGTGGCGGTCGGCAGATTAGGGGTTAAAAAATTAATCGAGTGGCGGCGATGTGGGGGGACCTCGGTTTAGGGGTACATAGGTAGTTTATGGGTGTTAGTATACTTTAGAGCACAATAGTTAAGAGCTTTATGAACCGGCGTTAGCCCAGAAAGCTCTTAACTACTGACTTTTTTCTGCGGCTGGAGTTTGGTCGTTAGATTTCTAACGCTCACTTCAGCCAAGACTCTAAATACCGGCGTTAGAAAGATCCCATTGAAAAGATAGGATACGCAAATGGCGTAGGGGGATCTGCGGTATGGAAAAGTCGCGGCTGGAAAGTGAGCGTTAGACCCTTTCCTGACTGACTCCAAATACCGGCGGTAGCCCAAAACCAGCGTTAGGAGGCCTAAGTGCGCTGAACTCTGAAACTCAACTCTCTCTCTCTCTCTCTCTCTCTCTCTCTATATATATATATATATATATATATATATATCCAAGCAGTTTTCCAGGTCAACCCACCAAGAGGCAACAGCCTGGGTGCAAATATAAATAGCATATAAGGACAAAAGTAGATGCACTCTCAGGTCTTCCACAATTTACTTTATTGTAACGTTTTCGGGGTTCACAACCCCTTCATCAGCATAAAACAACAAGCCAAACTCAAACAATTTATAGTGCTTTAACAAATCACTCACCACACAGGTGTTCCTCCAAAGTGCGCCAAACATCGAGTGTGGAACGCATCTTGCGTTCCACTGTGCTACAGCCTACCGGAAGTGCTACAATCCCACTTCCGGTATCGCGGCTATATGTTAATTAAGTGTAAAATTTTACAATTCCACATCTATAGAATCAACTTAGTGTGTATAAAATCAACAAGTGACAAAGACTTAGAACTACTTATAGAAGTTATTGGAATGTTCAATTAGATGGCCAAAAGTGCTGTTACCGGTCAGCTATTCTTAGTGCTAATGTGTACATACATCACCATGGTTACTGTAGGCATGGTGATAGTAAACAAACACTGATCATATCACCATACTACGGTCTAATATAACGTGCAACCCATTGACAACTTGTATGGTGACACAGTGTGTTAGCTATATTTAATCACACTGGAGTGTTATTTAAAATAATATTATATGTGTGCAAAAATATACAAAAATTAATATATAAAAATTAATAAAAATTAATACATGAACAAAAATTGTGTTTTTTTTGCTGTACTTGTTATCACATGTTGTAATCTTAAATGACTTTAAATGGCTTATAAATAACTAGTAAAAAATAAATTTGGCACTTTGTCCTAATTGTGTGTCTACAATCTCCTCTTATGGGAACTAATAATATAATGAAAATAATATTAAATTAGTTTACCCCACATAAATGTTGTATATGTATATCCAGGCAGTTATATACTACATTTATAGTTATATACTACGGCGCCCGCTAAGGATCTGATCCCTGTTTAGAAATAAGATGTCTAGCAAATTAGCTGGCTTCTATGGAAAAGAATGTATGTGTGTCCATCTGCAATCCCTTATAGAGCTCTAAAGGTTGAAGTATGAGTATAGACATTATATACATTCACGTTAAGCATGTTTGTAGATTAAATACAACTTGATCTATTAAAGATAGCTAAGTATAGACACTTAAAGATTGTCCATCCTGTTCCTTGCTTGATTTTAGTGGTGATTCAATGGCTTCCTCCTCCAAGGTTAAAGGTGCATGGGTAGGTAATTATACCTCAGGGCCCAGGCTTCCACTACCCCGTTGAGGGCAATTACCCCCATTAGGGAGTGTCATAAGCAACCGGACAACAAACCTCATTTGAGCAATGTGGCCGGAAGCTAAACGTAGCCACAATGACCCTGGGTTATACCCCAGGTATGTAGCACTGCCTTGTAGGGTCAAACCAGATTTTTGAAATCTGGGGTAGTGTTTAGTCCACCTGGATGGATAGTTCCCAGTTTGTAAATCCACTGGGCTTCCCGTTTGAGCAGTACCTTGCTCCTGTCTCCTCCCCGGTCCAATGGGGGGATGTGATCAATAAGGATATACCGTATCGATGAAACTGAGTGACCTTGTTTAGCACAGTGACGTGCTACTGGCTGTTCAGAATCCCCTTGTTTCAGTGCAGATCTTATTGCATGCCTGTGGTTTGCCATTCGTTCACGTAGCGTGCCTGTGGTTTTACCCACATAGAAGCACGAGCATGGACAAAAGAGGAGGTAGACTACATGTGTAGTAGTACACGTGATGGAATGTTTAATCACATATCTCCTATTGGTGTGTGGATGATGAAAGTTTTTGGTGTTAAGCAAACCATTACAGGTTGTGCAGCCTAAACACCTATATGAGCCTTTGATGTTGATTGTGGCCCCAGTAGTGTAATTAGACTTGTTATCCGTTCGCATAAGGAGATCCTTGAGGTTGGTTCCCCCCAGTGCCGATGTAGAATACGCCCCGCATTCTTGGTGGCTGGGGTAAATGTTGTAGACATGATCAACTTGTTGCTTGTGTCTTTCTTCTGTGTAGGTTTAATCAGGTCATTCTGAGTAAGTGTGGATACTGTGGTCATGGTATTTTGGATGATAGATGGTTTATATCCCCTTTGACGAAATCTCTCACCCACTCCTGACAGTTGGGAGACCCCAGTGTGTGCGTCTGAATTGTTCCTCATTGTTCTTATAAACTGAGACTTAACTATGCCCTCGAGTAGGGCAGGAGGATGGCAACTGTCTGCTCTCAATATGGAGTTACGATCAGTTTGTTTCTGATATAGTGTAGTGCCCAGTTGGTGTGTATCCTTAAAGACCGTTAGGTCCAAAAAGTTGATAGTCTGTCTGTCAACAGTCATCTTGAATTTTACATTGCTGGTGGCCATGTTGTAATTTTCAAACCAAATTTGGAGGTCCTCCATGGTCCCTCGCCATACCATGAAAATGTCGTCAATGAATCTATAATAGCAGATCACTGCAGGATTAATAGAATTCCATAGATATAGATTTTCAAATTGAGACATATATATGTTGGCATAAGCGGGGGCCATGGAGGACCCCATGGCCGTACCAGCTGTTTGTAGATAAAACCTACTTTCAAATCTGAAGTAGTTTTTGTACAAACAGTATTCAATAAGAGAAAGAAAGTATTCAACTGGGGGACCCTCATACAGAGGATTATTAGTAATGTGTTCCTGTACTGCTTTGAGTCCCTCAGTGTGCGGAATAATGGTATACAGACTGTTGACGTCCAGACAGACCAAAAGGTCATCTTGCTGGACGTCAACAGTCCGTATTTTACGGATAAAGTCCCCTGTGTCCATAATGTATGACTTAATATCTTTTACTACAGGTTGTAGTAATATATCGACCAGTTGGGCTACCGGTTGTGTCAGCGAGTCCCTCGCCGACACAATGGGCCTACCTGGTGGATGATCCAACGTCTTATGTATCTTAGGAATGGAATATAAGATAGGTATTTTTGGATACGCAGTGGAACAGAAATCACAGATGTGTTCTGACAACCAACCCTGTTCAAAGCCCATCCGGATCAAAGTATCCAGTTGTGCCTTAAATCTCATGGTAGGGTCATTGGACAACTCTGTGTAAGTTTGTGTATCGGTCAACTGGGTCAAGATGTCAGCTTGATAATCTCTATAGTTCAATATCACAATGGCCCCGCCCTTATCGGCGGGCCTGATGACTATAGAGGGGTCATCTTGGAGGGTCTTTATCGCTAGACGTTCACTTCTGGATAAATTATGTGTCCATAGTGATTCATGTCTAGCTGCTTCTTGTCAGGCTTTTGGGTGTACTGTTTCCTTAATTAGAATTCAACCAATCATATCTTACTTACTCTCATAAAACACCTGTTCACTGAACACACCTTGCTTAGTATTTTGTTATTTTCCTCAGAGTAACACTGAGCCTCTGATACCTCTGGAAGGTTAATATTGTATCTAAACTTTTCAGCAACTCAAGTTACCTCATTCAAGATCTACCTACTACGGATTTAATATTTATTTCCAGCCTGTTGCAACATCTTACTTTGGCAAGTACTTTTCATTTATTCAAGACTGTCTTTATTTTGGGAAGTTACGTTACCTGTTTCAACTTATCAGCTCATATTATTTATCAACCAAGTCTGTGGCTGCCATAAAGAATAACCGGTTATTGAAGCTCTTATCTGTTAATCTTATTTGTTCTGTTATATTATCCTTATGTTGATTTCTGCTGCACCGGAGAATCGTGACGTCACACGCTGACTGTTAGCTGGCTTCAGCGTGTCTCTGCTGCTGCTGCAGCCGCAGCCCACAGAACCCGGAAGTGTTTGTCCTTACTTACCGCATTCACAGTTTTCAAGGTACATTACTACGTTTGCAACTATAATCATATCTGCAGAAGTTCTCCATTATAACAATCTATCAATACTACATTGGATAAGACTTACTTGCTGTGTGTTCAATATCTCATGTTACGCAATATAATATAATTATTCCTTACTTATTCTTATGAAAGTTTCACCTATTCCTATACCCTTTTGTATTATTACAAGCCTGCTTATTTCTAAGATTGCATTTGATTTTGATTCCTATAATACAGATAATACTTTAGTGTGTACTTTTTGTAGGGAAACATTAATCTATATTAACTGCACATATATCCATATGGGTTTACCAAGTAATAGTACTCTCAATTGATATTGTGCTACATACCTATACTAGTAATCAAACTAAGCAGGATTGATTATTACATCATACTAAGCCATAAAAGAAAATGGAACCTGCTGAAATTCCCCAAGTAGTCTATAACCTGAGTCAAAAGGTAGACAAAATGGGACAGGCTATCTTGGACTTACAACTAGAAAATCAGGTTCTCAGAGAGCTTATAAAGGAGGTAAAAGAACAACAAACCCCCAGTTCTGAACCACAGATAAGCTTGCCAGAATTATATAATGGTAATAGGAAAACCTATAGGCAGTTTAAAAATGCCTGCTACCTGCTCTTCAATTTAAAACCAAAAACTTACCCCACTGACAGGGTAAGGGTTTTGTCTACAATATCTTTTCTAAGATCTGAACCCAGAATTTGGGCAGATCATTTGTGTGAAACAAATGACCCTCTACTAGATTCACTAACAAATTTTTTCCAAGCCATGGATGAGCTATATAGAGATACTGATATTCAACTAACGGCTGAACAAAAGATGAGGAGTTTAAAACAAGGAAAAAAGACAGTGGAGGAATATACCACTGAATTTAAGCTGTACGCATCAGACTCAGCATGGAGTTTGGTTTCGCTCAGAAACCAATTTAGATTGGGACTGTCTGATCCTGTCAAGGATGAGCTAGCACGTATAGAGCTTCCAAGTACCCTGGATGCATTAATAAAAGTCTCAACCCAAATTGACCGGAGGCTCAGGGAACGCAAAGCTGAACGTGGTTATTCAGATCCAACATTTAAAGCCACTATGTCCACCTCTGCACACATAAAATCACCTCCAATGGAGCATGTCACCCCCATGGAAATAGGAGTTATTCGTGGACCATTAACCCCTGAAGAAAGGATAAGAAGAAGAACTAATCACCTCTGTATGTATTGTGCAAATCCCAGTCATACAGTTATGAATTGTCCAACATTACAAAAAAATAAAAAGAGTAAGTTTGTTCATATTAACAATACTCAAAGTCTAGATAAACAAATTTCTTATTGCAAACTAACTCTCCTTTTGCAGTGGGACCTTAATAGATTGGCTACTTCTGCCATCGTTGACTCTGGAGCCTTTGGAAACTTTATAGACAAATCTACTGTATTGAAAAATAAAATACCTATTGTATTAAAGAAAACACCAGTTTCAATCAAAGTTATTGATGGCTCTGTAATTGCAAATAGTCCTATAACTCACAACACAGTACCTATATTAGTTATTACTGAAGATGGCCACACTGAATATATAACATTCGATGTAATTCCATCACCTCATTTCCCTATTGTATTAGGGTTATACTGGCTTCAGACACATAACCCCTATATTGATTGGTCTACTTTAACTGTTGCCTTCCAATCAAAATTCTGTGAAAATACATGCTTCCCACATCATAAAATACTACACACAGAATTAGAACAGATTCAAATACCGGAACCATACCAGGACTTCATAGAGGTCTTTAGTAAAGTTGAGGCAGAAACTCTTCCACCTCATCGGGTTTATGATTGCCCAATTGAATTAATTCCAGGTGCAACATTACCGGTTGGTCATTTGTATCCATTGAGTCACCCTGAGTTATTACATCTTAAACAATACTTACAAGATAATCTTAGAAAGGGTTTCATCAGACCCTCTTCTTCACCCACAGCAGCTGGAATGTTCTTTGTAACCAACAAAGACACTTCCCTCAGGCCGATAATAGATTACCGAGAGCTTAATAAACGGACGGTAAAAAACCGATATCCGTTACCTCTCATACCAGAATTAATTGAAAGATTAAGTAATGCTACCATCTTTACTAAGTTGGACTTGCGTGGGGCATACAATCTCATACGTATAAGAGAAGGAGACGAATGGCTCACAGCATTCAGAACTCGCTATGGACTCTATGAGTACCTAGTGATGCCATTCGGTCTCTGTAATGCCCCCGCAACGTTCCAACACTTTATTAATGATATCTTCCGGGATTTATTAGACATATGTCTAGTAGTATACTTAGACGACATCCTAATTTACTCCAACAATTTGCCAGAACATATAAAACATGTACGTTGGGTATTAGCTCGGTTACAAACACATAAACTATATGCCAAATTAGAAAAGTGTTCATTCCACAATACCACTATCTCATTCTTAGGTTACACTATATCTCCTGCTGGTATCCAAATGCAAACCGAGAAGGTTGATTCAGTAAAAAATTGGCCAACTCCTAAAGATAAGAAGTCTCTCCAAAGGTTTTTGGGGTTTGCCAATTATTACAGAAAATTTATAAAGAATTTTTCATCAATAGTGAGACCACTCACACAACTTACTGGTTCAACCCAACAATTCCATTGGAATCAAAGTCATTCCAAAGTATTTGACTTCTTGAAACAAACTTTCACAGAAGCACCCATACTCAAATTTCCTAATGTTGATTTACAATACGTATTGGAAGTTGATTCCTCAGACTTTGCGATTGGGGCAGTACTTTCACAACAGAAAACACCTAAAGATCCTCTACATCCAATCTCCTACTTTTCAAAAAGTATGACATCAGCAGAGAGGAATTACGCAATAGGAGACAAAGAATTACTCGCCATCCGTAAATCTTTAGAATTTTGGAGACACCTACTAGAAGGTGCAAAAATGCCCTTCATAATTTACACTGACCACAAAAACCTCCAATACCTGCAAAATAACAAGACTCTATCAGCTAGACAGGTACGGTGGAGTCTCTACTTTGCAAGATTCGACTTTCAAATCCAATACCGCCCAGCAAACAAAAATGGAAAAGCGGATGCACTCTCTCGACAACTATCCGAACCTATTCCTAACGAAAATCCTACTGCTATAATTCCTCCTGAACGCTTCATCGGATTAACTTCAGACTTTCTAACTGATATAAAGAACTCTTCAAAAAATTCACCTACTGACACTAAGGTTCCTTTGGAATTGAAGGACGGATTATACTACTACAAGAATATGATTTATATTCCTAAAGAATTGAGACAACAAATTTTACAACATCACCATGATTCACCCTTAGCGGGACATCCAGGGGAATCACGCACCATCGAACTTATAACAAGGACATATTGGTGGCCTCATTTGAAGGAAACTGTTTCAGATTATATTAAGACTTGTGTTACTTGTCAAGTATGCAAAACTGAGCGGAAATTACCTTATGGACTTTTAATATCAATTCCAACATCTGACAGACCTTGGAAACAAGTAGGAGTTGACTTCATTGTGGATTTACCTCCATCAAAGAATTATACCACCATCATGGTAGTTGTTGATAGTTTCACCAAAATGTCGCATTTTATTCCATTTCATAAGCTTCCCACTTCAGCAGAAACAGCTAACTTATTTATACAACATGTGATTCGGCTTCATGGGGTACCAACAGTTTTGATATCTGACAGGGGTTCCCAGTTCACATCTAAATTCTGGAAAAGTCTCTGTCAATCTCTTACCATAACCCATCAATACACCACTGCATTTCATCCACAAGCAAACGGACAGGTTGAGAGAATCAATCAATGGTTAGATGAGTACCTACGATGTTTTTGTTCCTACCAGCAAGACAATTGGATAACATACTTACCCTTCGCTGAATTTTCCTACAACAATCTAACCAATTCATCCACAAAATTATCTCCATTCTTCGCAAATTATGGGTACCATCCAACCATCACTTCAGTTAGTACTTCTCCTTCCAATTCTCCTCTTGTAGATGAATGGAATAATGCACTTCTAGACAATTTTCGGGTTATCAAGGAAAACATTTCAAAAGCTCAGACTTCCCAAAAGCACTATTATGATTTGAGACACAGACAACCACCTTCATATCAAATTGGAGACCAGGTATGGTTGTCAACTAAAAACCTAAAGCTACATCTTCCTAGTAGGAAAATGACACAAAAATTCTGTGGACCATTCCCTATCACTAGGGTAATAAATCAGAATGCAGTCACTCTGGATTTACCTTCATCTATGAGAATACATCCGACTTTCCATGTTTCCCTCCTCAAACCATACGTTCCTACTAGAAATAACACACCCCAATTACTACCAACCACTTCCATCCAAGACTCAGAAATCTATGAAGTTAAAGAAGTACTTGACTCAAGGTTTTCCAAGGGTATTCTGGAATATTTAATTAGGTGGAAGGGGTACTCGGAGGAAGATGACTCTTGGGAACCCGCATCTAATCTTAATGCTCCTCGACTTGTTTCCCAATTCCACAGGAGATATCCAGATCGCCCCAGACTTCAAGCTGAGGATCAGCTTGTTTGAGGGGGGAGTCATGTCAGGCTTTTGGGTGTACTGTTTCCTTAATTAGAATTCAACCAATCATATCTTACTTACTCTCATAAAACACCTGTTCACTGAACACACCTTGCTTAGTATTTTGTTATTTTCCTCAGAGTAACACTGAGCCTCTGATACCTCTGGAAGGTTAATATTGTATCTAAACTTTTCAGCAACTCAAGTTACCTCATTCAAGATCTACCTACTACGGATTTAATATTTATTTCCAGCCTGTTGCAACATCTTACTTTGGCAAGTACTTTTCATTTATTCAAGACTGTCTTTATTTTGGGAAGTTACGTTACCTGTTTCAACTTATCAGCTCATATTATTTATCAACCAAGTCTGTGGCTGCCATAAAGAATAACCGGTTATTGAAGCTCTTATCTGTTAATCTTATTTGTTCTGTTATATTATCCTTATGTTGATTTCTGCTGCACCGGAGAATCGTGACGTCACACGCTGACTGTTAGCTGGCTTCAGCGTGTCTCTGCTGCTGCTGCAGCCGCAGCCCACAGAACCCGGAAGTGTTTGTCCTTACTTACCGCATTCACAGTTTTCAAGGTACATTACTACGTTTGCAACTATAATCATATCTGCAGAAGTTCTCCATTATAACAATCTATCAATACTACATTGGATAAGACTTACTTGCTGTGTGTTCAATATCTCATGTTACGCAATATAATATAATTATTCCTTACTTATTCTTATGAAAGTTTCACCTATTCCTATACCCTTTTGTATTATTACAAGCCTGCTTATTTCTAAGATTGCATTTGATTTTGATTCCTATAATACAGATAATACTTTAGTGTGTACTTTTTGTAGGGAAACATTAATCTATATTAACTGCACATATATCCATATGGGTTTACCAAGTAATAGTACTCTCAATTGATATTGTGCTACATACCTATACTAGTAATCAAACTAAGCAGGATTGATTATTACACTTCTAGATCCTGAGTAACCAGTCTGACAAATGTTTTGGTGCTTGGACTGCAGTTAGTCGGTTCAAATTTACTAGGGACTTTACATTTGAGCTCTAACTGTGTTCTAGTCGCGCTAGGTGTTGTATTTTGAAAAAATTCCTTAATCTTCAAGGACTTATTCAACTTATATAAGTCTAGTTTAAGGTCAAATTCAGTAAGGGTTGTGCTAGGCACATAGGACAGCCCTTTGTTTAGAACTTGGCGTTCGCTGTCAGAGAGAATGTGTGTACTTAAGTTAATCACTATGTCCTCTGTCGTGGGCGTCTGGGAGGTCGGTGTCTTATACCCCGCCCGCCGAATGCGGGGTCTGTTATGCCGCCCCCACCTCGGGAGCGGGTAGTTACCCCTAAAAAATGTTGTTGATTGGGTGTAGAGTGTGCTCTAGAGTCATGGCCAGTAAATTGGTTTTGATGTCTGTAAGTACCAGGAGGGGTCAGAGGAATATTAGCAGGGTTCCCGTCGGTATCAGTGGAGTCACCCCCACTAGTGTCAACCGTCTCAAAGTGAACCCGTCTATTTCTCTGTCTCCTTCTGGGTCTTGTATCAGGTGTAGAGGTCAGCCATTTGTATACCCTTCCTAGTTTGTAATCCTGATTTACTGTTTCTAACTTTCTATTTTTGAAGGTTATTAAGTCTGCCTGATATTTATCAATTTGGGATTTGATTTTAGAAATCCAATTTTCTTGTGTGTCGTTAGTGAGTGTAACCTTATATGTATTCTCAAATGTCTGTATTTCAATCTTGACCTTGTTTAAAATAGTAGTCACTTCCTCTATAACTAGCAAGATTAAATCTAAAGAGCACTTGTTAAGGATAAAACACCACTTTTTTCTAAACTCTGGGTTGTCACGCCCAATTGTGGGTACATTGTGAACCCTGAAACCACGAGGGATATGCCCTGTTCTAAAATAATCAGATAAGTAACTGCCATGTAAGGTGAGATCAACCTCTCTCTTTTTAAGCTTCAATAATGTGTGATATAAATTAATTGGGGTCTCACCAACAGTCTTGGAGATGGGTGCAAATAAGATACGGATGGCATCGTCTGGGGTATATGATGCAGTACCAGTCTGGGCTTCCACAGCTTGGCAGGTCAAGTCTCCACTCTGGGCATCTGGGTCGATGGAAATATCCTCTTCAGGTATCTGTGCTGTTGACATGTTGAACTCAGAAAATTGGTAAATATATAGATAAAGCCAATGATTCCTGGATTCCTGGATTCCAAGTTATTTATAAGCCATTTAAAGTCATTTAAGATTACAACATGTGATAACAAGTACAGCAAAAAAACCACAATTTTTGTTCATGTATTAATTTTTATTAATTTTTATATATTAATTTTTGTATATTTTTGCACACATATAATATTATTTTAAATAACACTCCAGTGTGATTAAATATAGCTAACACACTGTGTCACCATACAAGTTGTCAATGGGTTGCACGTTATATTAGACCGTAGTATGGTGATATGATCAGTGTTTGTTTACTATCACCATGCCTACAGTAACCATGGTGATGTATGTACACATTAGCACTAAGAATAGCTGACCGGTAACAGCACTTTTGGCCATCTAATTGAACATTCCAATAACTTCTATAAGTAGTTCTAAGTCTTTGTCACTTGTTGATTTTATACACACTAAGTTGATTCTATAGATGTGGAATTGTAAAATTTTACACTTAATTAACATATAGCCGCGATACCGGAAGTGGGATTGTAGCACTTCCGGTAGGCTGTAGCACAGTGGAACGCAAGATGCGTTCCACACTCGATGTTTGGCGCACTTTGGAGGAACACCTGTGTGGTGAGTGATTTGTTAAAGCACTATAAATTGTTTGAGTTTGGCTTGTTGTTTTATGCTGATGAAGGGGTTGTGAACCCCGAAAACGTTACAATAAAGTAAATTGTGGAAGACCTGAGAGTGCATCTACTTTTGTCCTTATATGCTATTTATATTTGCACCCAGGCTGTTGCCTCTTGGTGGGTTGACCTGGAAAACTGCTTGGATATTATTTTTTGACCAGTGGAACCCCCTGATTTGACTTCATTTGCTTGACTATCTCCAGCGCTTTGTGTTGTGGGACTTTTTTTTGCTGTACATTCCTTTGCCGTACAACTTTGAAGTGTTACACCCTTTGAATTTCTTCAAGTTTGTTATCCTTGTTTTGACTTTATACTGTTTATTCATTTGGACACTTTTGTTTTGGCACCCAACCCAGGACAAATACCTTACTGTTGCTTAACCTCATTAACTTTGCTTTATATCTGTGATATAACAATTAAGCCAATCCAGGAATCATTGGCTTTATCTATATATTTACCAATTTTCTGAGTTCAACATGTCAACAGCACAGATACCTGAAGAGGATATTTCCATCGACCCAGATGCCCAGAGTGGAGACTTGACCTGCCAAGCTGTGGAAGCCCAGACTGGTACTGCATCATATACCCCAGACGATGCCATCCGTATCTTATTTGCACCCATCTCCAAGACTGTTGGTGAGACCCCAATTAATTTATATCACACATTATTGAAGCTTAAAAAGAGAGAGGTTGATCTCACCTTACATGGCAGTTACTTATCTGATTATTTTAGAACAGGGCATATCCCTCGTGGTTTCAGGGTTCACAATGTACCCACAATTGGGCGTGACAACCCAGAGTTTAGAAAAAAGTGGTGTTTTATCCTTAACAAGTGCTCTTTAGATTTAATCTTGCTAGTTATAGAGGAAGTGACTACTATTTTAAACAAGGTCAAGATTGAAATACAGACATTTGAGAATACATATAAGGTTACACTCACTAACGACACACAAGAAAATTGGATTTCTAAAATCAAATCCCAAATTGATAAATATCAGGCAGACTTAATAACCTTCAAAAATAGAAAGTTAGAAACAGTAAATCAGGATTACAAACTAGGAAGGGTATACAAATGGCTGACCTCTACACCTGATACAAGACCCAGAAGGAGACAGAGAAATAGACGGGTTCACTTTGAGACGGTTGACACTAGTGGGGGTGACTCCACTGATACCGACGGGAACCCTGCTAATATTCCTCTGACCCCTCCTGGTACTTACAGACATCAAAACCAATTTACTGGCCATGACTCTAGAGCACACTCTACACCCAATCAACAACATTTTTTAGGGGTAACTACCCGCTCCCGAGGTGGGGGCGGCATAACAGACCCCGCATTCGGCGGGCGGGGTATAAGACACCGACCTCCCAGACGCCCACGACAGAGGACATAGTGATTAACTTAAGTACACACATTCTCTCTGACAGCGAACGCCAAGTTCTAAACAAAGGGCTGTCCTATGTGCCTAGCACAACCCTTACTGAATTTGACCTTAAACTAGACTTATATAAGTTGAATAAGTCCTTGAAGATTAAGGAATTTTTTCAAAATACAACACCTAGCGCGACTAGAACACAGTTAGAGCTCAAATGTAAAGTCCCTAGTAAATTTGAACCGACTAACTGCAGTCCAAGCACCAAAACATTTGTCAGACTGGTTACTCAGGATCTAGAAGCAGCTAGACATGAATCACTATGGACACATAATTTATCCAGAAGTGAACGTCTAGCGATAAAGACCCTCCAAGATGACCCCTCTATAGTCATCAGGCCCGCCGATAAGGGCGGGGCCATTGTGATATTGAACTATAGAGATTATCAAGCTGACATCTTGACCCAGTTGACCGATACACAAACTTACACAGAGTTGTCCAATGACCCTACCGTGAGATTTAAGGCACAACTGGATACTTTGATCCGGATGGGCTTTGAACAGGGTTGGTTGTCAGAACACATCTGTGACTTCTGTTCCACTGCGTATCCAAAAATACCTATCTTATATTCCATTCCTAAGATACATAAGACGTTGGATCATCCACCAGGTAGGCCCATTGTGTCGGCGAGGGACTCGCTGACACAACCGGTAGCCCAACTGGTCGATATATTACTACAACCTGTAGTAAAAGATATTAAGTCATACATTATGGACACAGGGGACTTTATCCGTAAAATACGGACTGTTGACGTCCAGCAAGATGACCTTTTGGTCTGTCTGGACGTCAACAGTCTGTATACCATTATTCCGCACACTGAGGGACTCAAAGCAGTACAGGAACACATTACTAATAATCCTCTGTATGAGGGTCCCCCAGTTGAATACTTTCTTTCTCTTATTGAATACTGTTTGTACAAAAACTACTTCAGATTTGAAAGTAGGTTTTATCTACAAACAGCTGGTACGGCCCTCCATGGCCCCCGCTTATGCCAACATATATATGTCTCAATTTGAAAATCTATATCTATGGAATTCTATTAATCCTGCAGTGATCTGCTATTATAGATTCATTGACGACATTTTCATGGTATGGCGAGGGACCATGGAGGACCTCCAAATTTGGTTTGAAAATTACAACATGGCCACCAGCAATGTAAAATTCAAGATGACTGTTGACAGACAGACTATCAACTTTTTGGACCTAACGGTCTTTAAGGATACACACCAACTGGGCACTACACTATATCAGAAACAAACTGATCGTAACTCCATATTGAGAGCAGACAGTTGCCATCCTCCTGCCCTACTCGAGGGCATAGTTAAGTCTCAGTTTATAAGAACAATGAGGAACAATTCAGACGCACACACTGGGGTCTCCCAACTGTCAGGAGTGGGTGAGAGATTTCGTCAAAGGGGATATAAACCATCTATCATCCAAAATACCATGACCACAGTATCCACACTTACTCAGAATGACCTGATTAAACCTACACAGAAGAAAGACACAAGCAACAAGTTGATCATGTCTACAACATTTACCCCAGCCACCAAGAATGCGGGGCGTATTCTACATCGGCACTGGCCCATAGTGGCATCTGATCCAAAATTAACATTCACCCAACAGCTACAACCTATGGTGGGATTCAGGAGGGGAACCAACCTCAAGGATCTCCTTATGCGAACGGATAACAAGTCTAATTACACTACTGGGGCCACAATCAACATCAAAGGCTCATATAGGTGTTTAGGCTGCACAACCTGTAATGGTTTGCTTAACACCAAAAACTTTCATCATCCACACACCAATAGGAGATATGTGATTAAACATTCCATCACGTGTACTACTACACATGTAGTCTACCTCCTCTTTTGTCCATGCTCGTGCTTCTATGTGGGTAAAACCACAGGCACGCTACGTGAACGAATGGCAAACCACAGGCATGCAATAAGATCTGCACTGAAACAAGGGGATTCTGAACAGCCAGTAGCACGTCACTGTGCTAAACAAGGTCACTCAGTTTCATCGATACGGTATATCCTTATTGATCACATCCCCCCATTGGACCGGGGAGGAGACAGGAGCAAGGTACTGCTCAAACGGGAAGCCCAGTGGATTTACAAACTGGGAACTATCCATCCAGGTGGACTAAACACTACCCCAGATTTCAAAAATCTGGTTTGACCCTACAAGGCAGTGCTACATACCTGGGGTATAACCCAGGGTCATTGTGGCTACGTTTAGCTTCCGGCCACATTGCTCAAATGAGGTTTGTTGTCCGGTTGCTTACGACACTCCCTAATGGGGGTAATTGCCCTCAACGGGGTAGTGGAAGCCTGGGCCCTGAGGTATAATTACCTACCCATGCACCTTTAACCTTGGAGGAGGAAGCCATTGAATCACCACTAAAATCAAGCAAGGAACAGGATGGACAATCTTTAAGTGTCTATACTTAGCTATCTTTAATAGATCAAGTTGTATTTAATCTACAAACATGCTTAACGTGAATGTATATAATGTCTATACTCATACTTCAACCTTTAGAGCTCTATAAGGGATTGCAGATGGACACACATACATTCTTTTCCATAGAAGCCAGCTAATTTGCTAGACATCTTATTTCTAAACAGGGATCAGATCCTTAGCGGGCGCCGTAGTATATAACTATAAATGTAGTATATAACTGCCTGGATATACATATACAACATTTATGTGGGGTAAACTAATTTAATATTATTTTCATTATATTATTAGTTCCCATAAGAGGAGATTGTAGACACACAATTAGGACAAAGTGCCAAATTTATTTTTTACTAGTTATTTATAAGCCATTTAAAGTCATTTAAGATTACAACATGTGATAACAAGTACAGCAAAAAAACCACAATTTTTGTTCATGTATTAATTTTTATTAATTTTTATATATTAATTTTTGTATATTTTTGCACACATATAATATTATTTTAAATAACACTCCAGTGTGATTAAATATAGCTAACACACTGTGTCACCATACAAGTTGTCAATGGGTTGCACGTTATATTAGACCGTAGTATGGTGATATGATCAGTGTTTGTTTACTATCACCATGCCTACAGTAACCATGGTGATGTATGTACACATTAGCACTAAGAATAGCTGACCGGTAAAAGCACTTTTGGCCATCTAATTGAACATTCCAATAACTTCTATAAGTAGTTCTAAGTCTTTGTCACTTGTTGATTTTATACACACTAAGTTGATTCTATAGATGTGGAATTGTAAAATTTTACACTTAATTAACATATAGCCGCGATACCGGAAGTGGGATTGTAGCACTTCCGGTAGGCTGTAGCACAGTGGAACGCAAGATGCATTCCACACTCGATGTTTGGCGCACTTTGGAGGAACACCTGTGTGGTGAGTGATTTGTTAAAGCACTATAAATTGTTTGAGTTTGGCTTGTTGTTTTATGCTGATGAAGGGGTTGTGAACCCCGAAAACGTTACAATAAAGTAAATTGTGGAAGACCTGAGAGTGCATCTACTTTTGTCCTTATATATATATATATATATATATATGCACACACATACATATACATCTTTAGAGATGTATATATGTATCTCTATGTTAAAGCCCTTTGGCTGCCTTTTTTCCCCTAACACTTGAGATCTCATATCTTTGAGGCTTTGTAACTTTTTTGCGCAATATTTTATTTTAATAATTTTATCAGATGGTGTTATTATGAGTGTAACTATACTTTGTAATGTATTTTTGATGTGTTTTGTGACACTTTTTTGTTTTGCAAAGCAGTTAACCAGAGCTCTGAGGATACAGTAATCATTCTAGCAAAAATTGCAATTACATTCAAGCGATTGCGTTTACTTTCAACTCGTAATACCAGTGGTAAACCCGACAATCGCAAACACCTGTGCTAAACCGTTTATCACTTGCAAGCAAACATTAGCCCTCCACTTGTAATCTGGCCCATTATGGGGGACTACTGTTGCGTTTAATGTCCCTTTTTATATAGGTAAAGGTTGAGAAGAGGGTTTGCATATAAAGAAAGAAAGAATGTGAGGCGTATAAACAGTTCGGAGCCCTCATTGCAAAATCATATGTTCGTCATCTCATATCTACTTGCCTATATTATTTCTATTTGTTTCTCACAAGAGAACAAGTTAACAAAGCTAATCTTATAATCATACCTTACATGAGAACCAAACAATCGTACCTGACTACTGAACTTAAATTTACAGATTTGTTTTAGTTTCTTGAGACTATCTACATCTAATCACCATCGATTTAAAACAGAGCAAAAACATTACTATAAGAGATAGCAGAAAACAGAAAAAAGTCCTGATAGCAGCTGATAAATGTAGATTATTTAGTGTAGTAGGCAGGCGGCATGTGAAATAAATGTCCCTTTCAAAAGAGGAAAACAGAGACACACATTGAATTTTATTGTGCAGATGGAACCCAAAATATTACTGTTCCATACACCAATCAGTAAAAAATAGTACACACTATTAAAGTAAAATAAATACATAAGACTTCATATAGCATATTGTATTCAGAAACTCTAAACATAAAACAGGATTTACACCATTAACAAATATATATTTGTTAGCTTTCACCCAGTAATAATAGACGTGATATCCAGCTCTGACTATAAGAATAAATAAGCATTATGCAAACATTTTTAATTTAAATTATTCCTTTAGCAGAACGAAAAACATGGCTTTCTGCTATATTGTGGTTATGAATCTTCCTGTGCAGGGCTGTAAAATTTTATGGAACCACAGCTATGCTTAAATAATGTACGTTTGGGGATATTGATGCATCCTGCACTGTAAATGCCAGAGTAAATATTTTGCGACCTGAAATTTTAAAGTTATGCTTTCATGAAAGATTTTTTTTTTAAACAAAGAGCAAAGCAGATTCTAATAAATAGTGTTTTGAAGGCACATAAAATTGGATAGCTGAAGTATTATTTTTCTTCCATTGTGTAATTTACTAGGTGGATATTTCATGAAAACATTGAGGTTTTTTTTTCTTTTCTTATTTTAACTGTTAAAAGCTTAATCCAATACAAAGTGTTTTAAAGATTTGACTAGCATGTAGTATAAACAAAGTAATGTTACATACTGTAAGCTTGATGACGGGATGACGAATACAAAGGCCCTATTCTAATAGGTTTTCTAAGCCATTTAAATCCATTTAAAAACCTGCTGAATCAATTTAAAAACCATTCAAGATGCATACACAATACACAATATTTTTAGCTTTCCATTAGTTAAATCCACAAATAAGTATGCTTTAAAAGGACAGTAAACGCTGTAATTACAATATGACTGCATTAACACCTTGTTTGCTTCAATTGTTTTAAATCGCAAACTCCACCCCAACTTTCATTAAAGGGACAGTATACTATAAAATTGTTTTTCCCTTAATGTGTTCAAAATTACTTTTTTTACCTGCTGCAGAGTATAAAATGTATGAGATTTTCTTTTATAAGGCTTATTTTTATATATGAATTAGCTGATTTTGTGTTTTGAAGCCACAATCTAATAAAATGGGTTGAGCTTCTACTGGCTGTGTTAACTATTTCAAATGCCAATATAAGGGTAATGGAAATACTTGTAAATAATTTAATACACTCCAGCAGGTAAAGTGGATAATTGGGAACAAATTAAAGGGGATCATTTTTTAGTAAACTGTCCCTTTAATTGGAGGAGGCAATCAGTGTCATGCCTGTGTGCAGAGACCCCATAAAAAAACTAGAGGTCATATGTAAGTTCTCCCCTGTAGAGATTGGAACTCTCTCCTTCTAGCTTGTGGTACTGTTCTAAGCCCTGTATTATGCCTTTAAGCTCCAGGAGGCCATTCTCTCAAAAAGATTTCAGAGACTTGCTGTTTATTGTTGCTGGCTTTCTTGCTCCATATTCCTGCCAGCTGATAAAACCTGCTACCTAAAGTAGCTACCAGTTACAGGCCTGTGCTCCTGTGACACTTGTTTTCCAAGCATCCTGCCACTGCCTAGGCCTCTAAGCATCCTGCTTCAGAAATATGTGCGTGCTGCTACTTCAATGCTAGAAAATTGCCTATATTGTCATAGTTTCGTGTTTGTGATATTAATATTTCATAGAAGACAGTAGCTACGAATTTCTAGTTTTATTTATTTAGTGCTGATATAAGTTCTCATTGTTCTGAAAGTGTTATCATATTACAACCATCCTTGTTCTGTATTAATTTACAGTGCGGCCCACACAAAATGTTACTGGTGCAGTTTGTTATATTATCATCGCTGCTGAAGTCAATTAGGGACAGATATTATTATTATTATTATTATTATTATTATTATTATCATTTATTTGTATAGCGCCGCCAAATTCCGTAGCTATGCAGCAGGGTTAGGCGTGTGTGGGAGAGTATGAAGAGGATAGGCAGAACATCAGTGGAAATCATGGAGGAAAGCAAAATTAAAGTTGCTGAATGAAAAAACACTGAGGAAATACAGATTTATAAACGTAAAGCCCTCTGTAAGTGCTATGTGACCACCCAGAGCCGTGAGTCATACTAGTGGCACGGGATGTGTACCATTCCGGTTTGAGAGTGCAGTCTACCTGGATTACAAATGACTGTAAGACCCTTGTTTGCTTCTTAGTGAGTTTGAATAGGAGCTAACGTATGTGGCTGTAGGATAGGGACCCATATTTGGCTGTAGGATAGGGACCCATATGTGGTTTTAGGATAGGGACCCATATGTGGCTGTAGGATAGGGACCCATATGTGGCTGTAGGATAGGGACCCAAGTAAGGAGAGACCTTGATGCAATGACTGGGCCTATCACCATTTGGCCAAATGCGGTAGCGAACTCTTTATTGTATGCTTTAAGCTTTATGTGTGCATCTAAATATGTGCTGGCTATCCTATGTGATGTCACAAAAAAAATAAGGACCAAGTGGCTGAACACAGCTAAACAGTCCTCTTTATTGGTAAAAGAAGGTGCAGCAACAAAAGGCTCTAAATACTTTTTACTCCATTTATATATTATGTTTGATATCTGTTAGGGAATCTAACCAACAGTTTCAGAAACATGCAGACTAAAAATGTATGCTTTCAAGATACTCCAAATGCATAGATCAAACACAGCCAGTAGCAAGAGGTGCTGAGAAATAATTAAGAATTCACGTTTATTTTAATTACTATTGTGAAACTGTGATTTGCATTGCAGATATCATTTTACTGTAATTGTAATACGAGTGCTAACTTACCCACGTTTAAAGTTTACTTCCAGCGGTTTTTGCGTGCAAGCGAAAGAGCTAAAAAGCACTCCATTTGTAATCTAGCCCTATGTGTCCTACTCCCATAGTGAGTTTAAAAAAGTGAATGAGAGGGATGTGGATAACATCGTAATAATTATGATCTACCAATGTTATTTGACGACATGGAACGCTTGATGGTAAAAGAGAAAAAACTGAAGTGGGACATCTGGACTCTTGAAAAATATACTGCCTTAAAAATGATACCAAGGGGATTGCGATAAGCAAATTCAAGAGAATTGAGAGACGCACTCACTGAGACAGAACAAAAACTAGAAAAACTTCTGTGCTTGTCCACAAGGCCAGTGACACTCAGGGTGCAGTCTCTTTTTGCATATAGTAAAAACCTAATAACTGAAGGGGGCACTCAAGATGCAGTATAATCATTAATCTAGAACAAAAGTATATATGATGGGGCAATGTTAAGCTATCATAGATGAGTATATACACAATAAAGGCAGAAAACAGTAAATTCTTAGATACTGTAGCGAAAATACACTTGCAATTGTGAAAAATTAGACAGTCCTTTATATGTTCTTCAAAGGATAACGATTGCTGTAGCGGCTGCCTCCTCCTCACTGGATGGTCCAGGTGGTACTATATAAGATAAAACAGAATGGAGGGGCGCCTCATGTGTGGTATCATCTATTAATTAACAACGAGTCACAGAACTATTGCCAAATGGGTACTCACAAATTTGGAGAGCACACTTATGTGCTGGTAGGGGCGGGCTGCAGAATTAGAAAGGTGTGACAGCTCACCCACTTGAAGGTCCTCTTGGCGTAAGATGGTGGTGCTATAAGGGAGACAAGAAATACGGGCACCACATGTGCAGACTATTAATGGTACAACCACAACAGATTCCTTAATGTGGAGGGTACTCACATATTCCCAGAGCACACCAATGTGCTTGTAGAAGCAGGCTGCAGATTGGTAGAGGTGTGGCAGCTCACCCAAACTCTAGGTATCTTGATATTTGTATGATAATGTGTTCCCTCAGGTGCTGGGCTGGTCTCTCATAGGTGAACAATGGCAGATGGTGGGTAGAAATGAATCCACTCAAAGGATAAAAGATATATCCAAATTTATTTAAAAAAGCATAAAAGTTTAAAAACAACAGCACAATGATTGCTGATGAGAGTGGATAACAGGGTGTCCAATAATCACCCAATCATGCAACGCGTTTCACAGTTCACAGACCGTTTCATCAGGCATAAAAAATCATAATAAATCATGCTACCCTTCACTGCCTTATATACCTCACTAATGAACAGAACAAAACACCTATTTTTGCTGGAGAATGATTGATGTGGTACACCTGTGTGGGTTAGTCCAAATCACTCGCCTAGAGGTGAAAAATCCCTCTTGACTCTGTAAATACTCACCTATGTTTGCATTTATTAATCTATTCTCTGCAGTACAATTATCTGGTGGAATAAACTTCATAACTAATCATTGTTTTTAAAAAAACTCCAAACTGGTGAACATGTAAATAGGTTCCCTTACTGGGATAGATGATCCCTCCCACCCCTTTTATTTTACACATTTGAGGTGGTATAACCCTTCCAAAGATATTTTGGGAGTCTGTATTTGACAACACTATGATTGATGTGGTACACCTGTGTGGGTTAGTCCAAATCACTGGCCTAGAGGTGAAAAATCCCTCGTGACTCTGTAAACACTCACCTATGTTTGCATTTATTAATCTATTCTCTGCAGTACAATTATCTGGTGGAATAAACTTCATAACTAATCATTGTTATTAAAAAGCTCCAAACTAGTGAACATGTAAATAGGTTCCCTTACTGGGATAGATGATCCCTCCCACCCCTTTTATTTTACACATTTGAGGTGGTATAACCCTTCCAAAGATATTTTGGGAGTCTGTATTTGACAACACTATGATTGATGTGGTACACCTGTGTGGGTTAGTCCAAATCACTGGCCTAGAGGTGAAAAATCCCTCTTGACTCTGTAAACACTCACCTATGTTTGCATTTATTAATCTATTCTCTGCAGTACAATTATCTGGTGGAATAAACTTCATAACTAATCATTGTTTTTAAAAAACTCCAAACTGGTGAACATGTAAATAGGTTCCCTTACTGGGATAGATGATCCCTCCCACCCCTTTTATTTTACACATTTGAGGTGGTATAACCCTTCCAAAGATATTTTGGGAGTCTGTATTTGACAACACTATGATTGATGTGGTACACCTGTGTGGGGTAATCCAAATCACTGGCCTAGAGGTGAAAAATCCCTCGTGACTCTGTAAACACTCACCTATGTTTGCATTTATTAATCTATTCTCTGCAGTACAATTATCTGGTGGAATAAACTTCATAACTAATCATTGTTATTAAAAAGCTCCAAACTGGTGAACATGTAAATAGGTTCCCTTACTGGGATAGATGATCCCTCCCACCCCTTTTATTTTACACATTTGAGGTGGTATAACCCTTCCAAAGATATTTTGGGAGTCTGTATTTGACAACACTATGATTGATGTGGTACACCTGTGTGGGTTAGTCCAAATCACTGGCCTAGAGGTGAAAAATCCCTCTTGACTCTGTAAACACTCACCTATGTTTGCATTTATTAATCTATTCTCTGCAGTACAATTATCTGGGGGAATAAACTTCATAACTAGTCATTGTTATTAAAAAGCTCCAAACTGGTGAACATGTAAATAGGTTCCCTTACTGGGATAGATGATCCCTCCCACCCCTTTTATTTTACACATTTGAGGTGGTATAACCCTTCCATAGATATTTTGGGAGTCTGTATTTGACAACACTATGATTGATGTGGTACACCTGTGTGGGGTAATCCAAATCACTGGCCTAGAGGTGAAAAATCCCTCTTGACTCTGTAAACACTCACCTATGTTTGCATTTATTAATCTATTCTCTGCAGTACAATTATCTGGTGGACTAAACTTCATAACTAATCATTGTTATTAAAAAGCTCCAAACTGGTGAACATGTAAATAGGTTCCCTTACTGGGATAGATGATCCCTCCCACCCCTTTTATTTTACACATTTGAGGTGGTATAACCCTTCCAAAGATATTTTGGGAGTCTGTATTTGACAACACTATGTAATGAAAAGTTATATCGAAATTCGTGTCAATTTAAATGTTTACTTCAATTTGTCTAGTTTAAACTACTAGTAGCAACTAAAACTGTATAATTCCTACTTTGTTATGAACACATACAGATCGTGTAGTGGTTCTATGTTGTTATTTACTAGCCTGAACACTCTTATTCTATTGGTCAAAGCTGCTATGTGGGCAGTGGCCACGTGACGTGGAGGCCGACCACCACCACCCACTTGTTACCCAGAACCAGTAATTGTTCATATTGTCATTTGACAGGGTGTCGTCTATGATAGACGCCCCCTGAGTCTCTAAGATTTGACAGTCTGCTTTGAAGCCATCTCAGCGGTCCACTGACCGAACATGACGGCTAGAGTTCCGTTTACAAGCTCCAATTGCAACAGCCAAAAAGCCCTTCTTATAGAAGTATAGAGATCGTCAGCCTCGCAACCGTAGTTGCGGAAATATCTGATTTGTATGCAATGATAACCCAACCGAGGACCTGCTTACAGTTTTCCTCAAAAGTGGGTGTGTGTGTAGCCTTGCCAATCACTTTCTTAATCCGGATTGCAGTTTTCCTCAAAAATGGGTGTGTGTAAACTAGCCAATCACTCTCTTAGTGCAAATTAGTTTGTGATTAGCTGACATGTCAGTATGTGCATAGCGATTGTTGCGATACTCGCAACAGTGTCACTCTAGTTCTTTATTGTAGAGTGTGTTATATTGTTTGTATGGATCGGGAGTAAGTGATTTTTCTTTTTTACTTCGTGTGTGTTACAATATTATTGTCGTTTCTCAAACCGCTATATAATGAACTTTGTGTCTTGTGTTTCTATTCGCCGGCATTTATTTCATTCTCTGGCTAATTGCCTACCAAAATCTTTATATAATACAATACATGGCCTAACTTGACCAAATGACATTTCTAAATTCTTATTAAGTTTACAAGTGAGTATATTCCTAATAACTGGTATATGTCCAGGGGGATATATCCAGGGGGATATAATTGATTCCAAAAAAACGCAAGTTGCGTTATGCAATATAGGATAAAGGATGATAGACTAAACCTATAAAGTGAAATGTGAGGTGTAGTGAATGTGTATGGAATGTCATCATGCTGAAATAATGGAGAAAATGGGGGGGAAATACTGGAGTGAGAAAAAAGATAACTTAGTTAACGAATTAATAAAATGGACTAGAGGGAAGATTCATCTGTGAGAGGTTGAATGGGAAATATCCTAATATAATAATGGATTGTAATCTAATCTCAAAGTGATACTCGTGAAAAACTTATAGTGATGGATTTATAGTGATAATCTGGAAGATCTTGGTAGGAAAAAGAAAAATCTATTAAAAAGATAATTGGATAGAAAATCTATCACGGGGATATCGTAATAATGGGTGCCAGGACCGGGGAACAATAGTAATAGACTATATAGAGAATAGTAGATAGTAAGACTAAAGGGGTGACTAAAGTGTATGTAGGGGTGAACTAAACTAAAAAGCTGCCAAATCAATAACTTCATTTAAGCCGGAGGGAAACAGAGACTGGAATTTATAAATCCAATATGTTTCCCTCTGGCGTAGACGGGTGTACCTATTATAACCTATTTTGTGGGGGATGTGTTCGAGTGGAGTGATAGAAAAGGTGTGTTGATGTCCATAATGTTGGATGGTGCTGTGTCTTGAAATACTATGTTTGAGTGATTGTTTTTTTATATTTCTTAAGTGCTCACTCCATCTCGTGCGTATCTTCCTGCAGGTGCGGCCCAAATATTGAAGGCCACATCTGCAGGTCAATACGTAAATAACATAATCTGTGCCACAATCTATCCTATTTTTGATGGGAAATACTTCCCCATGTCGTATGACATTTCACAGATGTTTGTCCATGTGTTATATACCTACACATATGGCAACGTGATTTGTTACACCTAAAAGCTCCTATCTTAAAATTCTTGTTTATATTAAGTGTGGGCTGATGTATACGATTTCTCTTGGAAATCACAACTTTACTTGGGGCCAGTTTTTGTTTCAGGGTCGGTGCTCTTCGGAATACTACACGTGGATTCCTGGTGATACTATGTTTCAGAATTGGGTCTTTCATTATAATAGGCCAGTGTTTTTTCAAAGTTTTCTTTATATAGGTGTGTTGTGAATTAAATTGTGTAATGAAAAGTGGTTCCTTGGGATTGTTATTAGATGATATGGTCAAATTTTGATATTTAGGGGTAAGGATATTCTGTCTATCGACATTCCTTGCCTTCAGAAAGCTGTCTTCTATTAATTGGGCAGGATAGCCTTTTTCTTTAAATCTATTACATAAAATTTCTGACTGTTGATCATATCGGGTTAGAGTGTTGCAATTCCTTCTAATCCGCCTAAACTGACTGTAGGGGATGTTGGTCTTCCAGCTGTTGAGGTGATTACTTGAAAAGTGTAAGAAGTTGTTGCTATCAACCTCTTTAAAAAAGGTGGAAGACACAACATCCCCCACAGTATTCCATTCAAGACAGACATCCAAAAACTCTATTTTTTCATTCTGTATGTTGTATGTGAAGGAGAGGCCCATATTATTTGAATTTAAATGGTTCACAAATGATATAACTTCACCTGTGGTGCCTTCCCAAATGAAAATGAGGTCATCGATGTAACGGCCATAGAATACCAGGTTTGCCTCCCAGTTAGTGTTGTAGATGTACGTGTCTTCAAAAACACCCATGAAGAGGTTAGCGAAACTGGGGGCAAACCTGGTACCCATGGCCGTACCCTTAATTTGTAGGAAGAAATCATCCAAAAATTGAAAATAATGTGATAAAATGTGTTGGATGCAAATCATAATGAATTCTTGTTGAATAGAAGGTAAATATATGTCATTCTCAAGGTGATGTTTGATGGCATTAAGCCCCAAAGTGTGATCTATATTAGAATAGAGTGCCCCTACATCGCACGTCAGCCAGAGGGTACATTCTTTCCTTTTGACATTTTTGAGCTTATTTAATAGGTCTGTGGTGTCTCTAATATAAGACGGTAACTTCATAACGTATTTCTGCAAAAGTAAATCAATATATTCAGAGAGACGGTCAGTGGGGCTATTGATTCCTGAAATTATAGGTCTCCCTGGCGGTTTTTTTTTTTTTTTTTTTTTCAAAGGAGCTTTATTGGAAAAACTTATTAAGGTACAAACTGGGCTCGAGTTACAATGTGAGCCGTATTTTGTTATAACATCCTGAGTATATTCTAAACCTCTTGCTGAGCTAAGGTTATAAAAGCAGGCGTGGCCCACTTGAGATTATAGTTCTTCATAAAGCTTAAGGTGATCCCCTTACCGCACTCATTGGTATATTACTTGACCACTCATGGGTCAAAGTCCGATTGTCCATAGCCTGGAAAGGAGCGGGCAAGTTGGATAATCTGCTTTCCTTTCCTTTCTCTTTACCTTTTTTCTTCTTTTTTTTCCTTTGCATGTAAACATTGTAAACATTTCTATAAGACTAGTGTGAAAAATTTATATCTAGATATTTTTTATATACATAAGTGGGATGGGGGATGGGAGAAGGAGGGGGGGGGTTAGAGGTGTGAGTGTAATGTTCCTGTGTTTGTATCTGCTTAATAGTATTCTGGGGGCCCGCTTGTTTTGTCATTAGCCCCTGTGTCTAAGTGTTTGGTATAGTACTTGTTATGAATTTACCAAGTCTGAAGATGTTGTCACGGAGTCTGTTACTTAGTCTAGCCGCTGTCCTTGTGCGCATTCCATCTTAGAGTCATGTATTCGTGTGTGCCTATTTTGCCTATTTTGAGGAAATGGTATCTTTCCATGATGAGTTGTTGTTCTACCTGCTGTTTCCATAGTATTATATCGGGTACTTCTGTGGATTTCCATTTTAGAGGTATAAGCGCTTTTGCGCTATTAAGCATGACAAACAGTAAGTTCCGTTTTACCTCATCTTTTAGGTTTGGGATGTCATGAAGCAGTAACAAACTGGGGTCATCCTGTATCTTTGTGTCTAATATTTTGCTAATATGTTTTATTATGTCTCCCCAGAAGGTTCTAACTCTCTCGCACCCCCACCACACGTGATACATATCTGTTTTCTCTCCACAGCCTCTCCAGCATTGGCTATTTGCTTGCTTGTAAATTTTTTGAAGTCTCACTGGTGTGAGGTACCAGCGGGACAAGAATTTGAAATTAGTTTCTTGCGTTTTGGCTGAAACCGAGGCTTTCTTATGGTTTCGAAATATCTTTAACCATTTTGCGTGTTCTAGATCTATGTGTAGTTCCTTATGCCATTTATAGCAGTAGGAAGGGAGTTGTTCCCCTTCTATAGTGAGAAGTATTTTATATAGTTTTGATACTATGTGTCTGGGGTAGTGTGATAATGTGCACAATGTTTCAAACGGAGTAAGTTGTCTCATCATGCTGTTCCTTTGTTTATGCATTTTTATGTAGTGTGACATTTGCGCGTGCTTAAACCAGTTTAGTGGCGTGTCCCCTGTTATTGTCGCTAATTCCTCACATGGGATTACCTTTTCTCCTGACAAAATGCTTTTGATTATGTAATCCTTCAAATGTGGTGCATCTCCTGGTTTGATGTTAGCCTGTATTATAGAAGGTATTTCTGGATTTGCTAACAATGGTGTTAATGGTGCGGGTCTAGTGGTGACATTTGAGTTAGTGTTTATTAGAGCATCCCACTGGGTGAATAGCTCCTCCAGTAATGGGAACTTCTTAATAATGTTAGGTCTATGTTTTGCCTGAAGCCATGCTAACCAGCCTGCGTTCCCTATCTGCAATATTTCTCTGTCTATTTGGATCCATTGTTTGGACCCGGAGTTATGGCTCCAATCTACTATCCTTTGTATCAGCGTGGCTAATCTGTACTTTTTTATGTCCGGTAGCCCCAATCCCCCATTATCTCTTGTCATGTGCAGTGTTTTCCTTGGTACCCTTGGTTTAATTCCATCCCAGATGAATTGCTCTATGTTATGTTGTATTTGGGAGAGGTAGTCCGTCGTCATTGGTATCGGCAATGTCTGTAATATATAGAGTATGCGGGGGAGCACATTCATTTTTATAACATGTATCCTTCCTATCCATGAGATGATTTTATTCTTCCATCGTGAGAGATCATTTGTTATTTCTTTTAATAGTAGTCTGTAGTTTGCAGAGAGTAGGTCTTGTGTATTGCGTGTGATAAGTATTCCTAAGTATTTTAATTGTGTTGGTTGATATTTGATGGGGCATGTTTTCCTTACCTCGTTTAAGATGTGTGTCGGGGCACTGATATTAAGCAGTTCTGATTTATTTAAATTTAAGTGGAAATTTGACAATTTGCCATATTCTTCTAATGTTTTTAGTAGTGCTGGTAATGATTTATCAATATTCGTTAGTGTTAGAAGTACATCATCAGCGTACATTGCTAATTTGTATTCGCTTTCTTTAGTATGTACACCTTTGATATTCTCATTGTTTCTTATGTTACATGCTAGTACTTCTATGGAGATTGCGAATAGTATGGGTGAAAGTGGGCAGCCCTGCCGTGTACCATTGCTGATTTTGAAAGGTCTGGATAAGACTGAGTTAGCTTTAACTTTTGCTGTTGGGTTGGAATACAATGAGAAGATTTTTCCTATAAAATTTTCGCCTATGTTCATACCCCGCAGGGTGGCCCTGAGAAAATCCCAGTCCACCCTGTCGAAGGCTTTTTCTGCGTCCGTTGAGACCAAAGCCATTTCTTGTTGGGTATTCTGTGCTAGTGTGATTAGTTGTAATATTTTGAGGGTGTTGTCCCTTGCCTCCCTCCCGGGTATAAAACCCACCTGATCTGTGGCTATTAATTGTGGTAGAAGGGAATTCAACCTGTTTGCAAGAATTCTAGCGTAAATCTTCACGTCAGTATTTAGTAGGGAGATGGGCCTAAAGTTTTCTGGTGTGTCTGGTGTTCTACCAGGTTTTGGTAGTACCGTTATGTGGGCCTCTAGCATCGAAGTTGGAAATCCCTCCGAGTTTTCTACAGAATTAAAAATCTCTACCATCCTCGGTGCTAGTATATGAATGTATTTTTTATAATACTTTGTGCTAAACCCGTCTGGGCCTGGACTTTTACCTGAGGGTAGTGATTTAATTGCTATTTGTATTTCTTTAATGTTGATTGGTGCATCTAGCGTTTGTGATTGGGCGTCGTCTAGCTTAGGAATGTGTGCTTTGTTGATATATTCAGCGATGAGTTGTTTTTTATTACCCTGCTCTTCTTTCCTAGTTGTGTCTGCAGAGATGTTATATAGCGACGAGTAGTAAGTGCTGAACTCCTCTACCATGGATATGCTGTCGTGTTTGGTCTGTCCTGATTTGGTTTTTAATTTGTGGATGTGTGTTTTGAGGCGCTTGCATTTCAACATTCTGGCAAGTAATTTCCCTGCCTTGTTACCCTGTTCATAGTATTTCTGTTGCAATTTAAGTGTTTTCGCTTGCTGCTCTTTTTGAAGGAGTGCGTTCAGCTCTAGTCTAGCTTCTGTCAGTCTTGCACCCAATGCAGTGTCTTTTGGATTTTGCTTATGTGATGTCTCTAAGTGCTGTAGTTCCGTGAGGAGGCTATCATATTTAATTCTATGTTGTTTGAGGAGGTTCGCTTTGTATTTTAATAGCTCCCCCCTTATGACACATTTGTGTGCTTCCCATATGTTTGCCCAAGTTGTGTCTGGAGTTGTGTTTATTTGAAAGTATTCTATAAGTGTTTTTTCTATATTGGTTTGGATGATGGGGTGGTCTAGCAGTCCATCTTCCAGCCTCCAGATGTATGGAGTTACCGGGCTATTGGGCCAAATGATTTGGCACGTAACTGGTGCGTGATCTGACCATGTAGCCGAATGTATTGTCACATTTTTGATGAGTGTAAGTCCTATTGAGTCTGTGAGGATGTAGTCTATCCTGGTGTATCGTTTGTGTGGGTGAGAGTAAAAGGTGTAATCCCGTGTTGTAGGATTCAATAAACGCCATATGTCGTGCAATGCTAGGGACTGTATTTGGTTATTGATTTGTTTGATGTCCCTCTTTGGTAAGTTTGTGGAACCTTCTGATGTGTCTAACTCTGGGTTGAGAGGTGTGTTGAAGTCTCCTCCCAGGAACACTACGCCTTTTGCTGCATCTAGGATTTTCCCTGATATGCTACGCATAAATGTGGATTGCTGTCTGTTTGGGAAGTAGGCATTGACAATAGTAATGGGCTGACCATATAAAAGGCCTGTCAGTATGATTAATCTCCCTTCCTTGTCTTTTTCTATCTGCCTAATTTCTAGGGGGACGCTTTGCTTTATCAGTATCCCCACACCATTTTTTTTAGTCGGTCCAGAAGAGAAGTATGCAGTGGGGTAAGTTGGGTGGTGCCATTTTGGCTCTGCTCCCTTTTTGAAATGCGTTTCTTGTAACAGAATTATGTCGCCCTTCTGTTTATGTAAGTCTGTTAGGATTATAGATCTTTTTTGGGGCACATTAAACCCTTTTACATTTATTGTGGTCAGGTTTACAGGATGTACCGTGGTTGATTTGCACATTTTCCCTTAGTGGGTTGCGTTTTATTTATCTCTATGCTGTTATGATATGTATAGTGATTAGTGGACGTGGGTCTCCTAACTGTGTGTCTGTTTCGTTATTGTCTGCGTTATTATATGTCTAGGGTAGATGGGGGTAGGGTAGAAAGGGGATTGGTCAGTTGTGCAATTAACAGTCTCAATAACAATTCTCAAATATAAACAATGCACTTTTTTTAAAAAAAAAACAATCAAAATATAAATATTAAAGATACTATCAACAGTCGATATTGAATACCGTGTATACCTAATGGGTACTAGACAGTCTTCAACTATCTTGATTCTAATGTAATAGTTGGAGGCAGTGGCCGTCTCCTCCAGTGGCACTCAGATATGCATGAATTATCAGTTATACTAGCAGAGTGTTACGTTTAATCAACCAGGGTGCTATTCTGCTTAGCTTGAACATATAACTTTTTTTTTTTTTTTTTTAAAGATAAACCTGTTGTTACATTTGTAAGCTTTGATATGTGTTACATGAAAAAGAAAACATCTAATGTCACTATTATACTTATCTGTCCGTTGTGGGCAGGCTTAGCCTCAAGTGATAGAGTCCTTTATGTAATAATGTCTCTCATTGAAGAGGTCGCTTGCTGCAATGGGGTATTTTTGTTGTGGTCTTCTCTGTCTTGTCCTGTTGGTCTTCGTGCTCCCGTTGTCGTATTCTCTGAGGGCGTCGGGACTTGTATCTTTAATATTTCACAAAACGTTGTAAGATCCTCCATATGGCGAAGCGTTGCTGACTTGTCTCCCCTCGTGGCAGTGAGGCTCACTGGGAATCCCCAGCGGTACGGAATTTTCTGCGATCTCAGAACTGAGGTCACGAACTGTAGATCTCTACGTTTTTGTAATGTGGTGGGGCTTAAGTCTGTAAATATTTGTATTGCTATACCGGCATGCGTGAGTTGGTTCTTCTGTCTGGCATGCCTTAGAACTTCCTCTTTGTCTGGGAAACTGAGAAATTTCACTATGATGTCTCTTGGTGGTGCTTTTGCAGGCGGTTTGGGCCTTAGCGCCCTATGAGCCCTTTCCAATACTATATCTGGCGATGTGTTGTTACCTTTCACAGTTCTGAAGAGGTCTTGCAGATAGCCGGGTATTGCTGCTGGAAGTATACTCTCTGGTACCCCTCTGATTCTCAGATTGTTGCGGCGCCCCCTATTGTCTAGATCTTCTACCTTTTCCATAAGGTTTTGTATAATTTCGTCTTGGTTATATGTTAATTGGGAAAGGTGATGTATGTCTTGTATGGCAGTGTCGTGACTTTCCTCTAGGGTATTGACCTTACGCTCTACTTTCTTGATGTCTTTCTTAATTTCGTTGAACATATCACGCATATCAGTCATTGCTGTTCTGATGTCATCTTTTGTTGCTAGCTGCATTAAATCTGCTTTAGTAATTTCTCCTGTTATGTTCTCTTGTTGGGACCCTGTTAATTGATCTTTTGTCTGCGCCATTTCTTCTGTTTGTTCTTTGTTCTGTAGGGTATTATCTATTGGTTTTAGATACTGATTTATTTTTTTTGCTTTAGTTGTAGTATCTGTTTTTATTTTTTTTGCTGGCATACCCTACAGTTAGTCCTTTTCCTGCTTTAGTGCACTCAATTGTTATGTTTGTTACTGCTGCACTAGATGTGGTGTTATTCTGCTTGCCACTCAAGTTATTGTATTTTGTTATATTCTATGTAGAGGTAAATGATAACAGGATTTGTGTCTTTTCAGTCTCTTCAGTATTGAGTTAATCCCTTTTCTGTTCACAGATATTATTAAGCTTATTATGGTTAATTTATTTCTCTGTAAGTCTATCACTTCTCTTTCTCACTGATATCTGGTATTCAGTTAGGGTCTTTTGATGATTACGGTGTACAATAGCTTGTTTTGTATACGTTTTTACCCCCTGTTATGTGTGTTTTCTTATTGTTTTTGTGCCCAGTGTTTGGGTTTATGCGTGGTTAAGGGATAGTTATTACCTTTGTTTTAAGGTTATAGTCCCGCTTTTCCTCTCACTGACCTCCGGTGCTTGTGTTTGCTGCTGCAGGGCCTAGATCTCTTTGTGACCCTCCGGTGCCGCTTTCGTGTTATGCCGGTAAGTACTCACATGACCCCTTTCACTTCTGTCCTATTATTCTATGTGGCAGTGAGTCTCAGTGTCCTGCGGGGGTATTTGATGACCGCTCTGCGGTCCGTTACATATGCCTTGCTGTAATCGCGTTTGGCTGGTATCCACGTGGCGGCCGCAACCCTGCAGGCTTCTCTTATGTCGCGGCTCTCAGTATGCCGCTCCGGTGTTCTAGTTTAGCAGCGGTGATCACTTCTTGCCCAATTGCGATCTCTTCTTGTTTATGCACCCTTCTATCAATTATTCTGCTCTTTGGGCTCTGCTTTTTCAGGTATGAGTGCCTGTCTGGAGAATTACGGCCTAAGAGCTATGCTAAGCAGCGGCCATTACTCTGTGCGGCCAAGCTCCGCCCCCTCCCTGGCGGTTTTATTCGACTTTTATGTATTTTTGGGAGGTGATAGTAAAATGGGATACTGGGGTGATCTGGTAAAAGATATTGTTTTTCCTTTTTGTTTAAAATTCCTTTATGGAAACTGTCTAAGATTAGATTTTTGAGAATTTTACAGAATTTTTATGTAGGATCACTATCTAGTTTCCTATAATACTCTGTGTCGAGTACAATACGTTTGGCCTCTGTGATATAGTCAGGATAATCCTGTAGGACTATCCCGCCGCCTTTGTCCGCTTGACGTATTATTAGATTTTTATTTGCCATCAGGCTGTTAAGGGCTTTCTGTTCATTAGGCCAGATGTGTCCAAGTTTACTTTTACCATTTATTTTAGCCTTTTTATGCTGTTTATAAGCTAGTTTATTCAGGTCATCTAACACCAGTTGCTGGAAGAGATCAATATATGATCCTTCCTCTCTCGGAGGATTAAAAGTGGACTGGGGTGCAAGATCAGTATGCACAATCTGTTCAAATAGATTGTTTGCTAAATTTGTGGTGTCAGTATAAACTATCTGTGTTGGATTTCTAGGGTCCATTGCATTAGTTAAGATTGGTGTGCCATCTAATTTATGTTTTCTAATTTCTTTAGCTGCAAAATATCTCTGTAATGAGAGTTTCCTAGTAAACGAATTTATATCAACAAAAAGATTGAATAAATTAGGTTGATGTGGGGGACGATAGGACAGACCTCTACCTAGAATTCTGATCTCGTCATCAGATAGAGTATGTGAGGATAGATTAAATATGCCATCTTTTAATCTCTGAAGCTTTGCTTTTTTGAGGGTGTGCCCTCTCCCTCTCCTCCCTCGTTTGGGAATGATCTTTTTTTGTGGTTCAGGGTTCACCTCTAGGCCAGTGATTTGGACTAACCCACACAGGTGTACCCCATCAATCATAGTGTTGTCAAATACAGACTCCCAAAATATCTTTGGAAGGGTTATACCACCTCAAATGTGTAAAATAAAAGGGGTGGGAGGGATTATCTATCCCAGTAAGGGAACCTATTTACATGTTCACCAGTTTGGAGTTTTTTAAAAACAATGATTAGTTATGAAGTTTATTCTACCAGATAATTGTACTGCAGAGAATAGATTAATAAATGCAAACATAGGTGAGTGTTTACAGAGTCAAGAGGGATTTTTCACCTCTAGGCCAGTGATTTGGACTAACCCACACAGGTGTACCACATCAATCATTCGCCAGCAAAAAGAGGTGTTTTGTTCTGCTCATTAGTGAGGTATATAAGGCAGTGAAGGGTAGCATGATTTATTATGATTTTTTTATGCCTAATGAAACGGTCTGTGAACCGTGAAACGCGTTGCATGATTGGGTGATTATTGGACACCCTGTTATCCACTCTCATCAGCAATCATTGTGCTGTTGTTTTTAAACTTTTATGGTTTTTTAAATAAATTTGGATATATCTTTTATCCTTTGAGTGGATTCATTTCTACCCACCATCTGCCATTGTTCACCTATGAGAGACCAGCCCAGCACCTGAGGGAACACATTATCATACAAATATCAAGATACCTAGAGTTTGGGTGAGCTGCCACACCTCTACCAATCTGCAGCCTGCTTCTACAAGCACATTGGTGTGCTCTGGGAATATGTGAGTACCCTCCACATTAAGGAATCTGTTGTGGTTGTACCATTAATAGTCTGCACATGTGGTGCCCGTATTTCTTGTCTCCCTTATAGCACCACCATCTTACGCCAAGAGCGCCTTCAAGTGGGTGAGCTGTCACACCTTTCTAATTCTGCAGCCCGCCCCTACCAGCACATAAGTGTGCTCTCCAAATTTGTGAGTACCCATTTGGCAATAGTTCTGTGACTCGTTGTTAATTAATAGATGATACCACACATGAGGCGCCCCTCCACTCTTTTTGCATATCATGCCTTTTCACAGAGAAAAAAATATCCTGTAGTATATCAGTCTGATTCTGCCCAATGATAGTCCAGAGCCGAAATACCAGGCAATTCTTCTCTGAACAAGACAAAACAACAGACCCCAGACGTACGTTTCGGCCTCCCTTGGGCCTCGTCAATGAGGTGCAGTTGCATATCTCTAGGGCATGTGTGCAAGGAGTCCATATCTGGTTTCCCCCTTTTACATTAAGGGAGACCTAAGAGTACTTTACATAAAAACAAGAGAACTGAGAGACACACTCACTGAGACAGAACAAAAGCTAGAAAAACTTCTGTGCTTGTCCAGAAGCCCAGTGCCACTCAGGGTGCAGTTTCTTTTTGCATATCATGTCTTTTCACAGAGAAAAAATATCCTGTAGTAAATCAGTCTGATCCTGCCCAATGACAGTCCAGCATCGAAATACCAGGCAATTCTTCTCTGAACAAGACAAAACAAAATACCCCAGATGTACATTTCGGCCTCCCTTGGGCCTCTTCAGTGAGGTGCAGTTTAATATCTCTAGGGCATGTGTGCAAGGAGTCCATATCTGGTTTCCTCCTTTTACATTAAGGGAGACCTTAGAGTACTTTACATAAAAACAAGAGAACTGAGAGATGCACTCACTGAGACAGAACAAAAGCTAGAAAAACGTCTGTGCTTGTCCACAAGGCCAGTGCCACTGAGGGAGCAGTCTCTTTTTGCACATCATGCCTTTTCACAGAGAAAAAAATCCTGTAGTATATCAGTCTGATCCTTCCCAATGACAGTCCAGCGCTGAAATACCAGGCGATTCTTCTCTGAACAAGACAAAACAACAAACCCCAGACGTATGTTTCGGCCTCCCTTAGGCCTCTTCAGTGAGGTGCAGTTGCATATCTCTAGGGCATGTGTGCAAGGAGTCCATATCTGGTTTCCCCCTTTTACATTAAGGGAGACCTAAGAGTACTTTACATAAAAACAAGAGAACTGAGAGACGCACTCACTGAGACAGAACAAAAGCTAGAAAAACTTCCGTGCTTGTCCACAAGGCCAGTGCCACTCAAGGTGCAGTCTCTTTTTGCACATCATGCCTTTTCACAGAGAGAAAATATCCTGTAGTATATCAGTCTGATCCTGCCCAATGACAGTCCAGCGCCGAAATACCAGGCAATTCTTCTCTGAACAAGACAAAACAACAAACCCCAGATGTACGTCTCAGCCTCCCTTAGGCCTCATCAGTGAGTTGCAGTTGTATATCTCTAGGGCATGTGTGCAAGGAGTCCATATCTGGTTTCCCCCTTTTACATTAAGGGAGACCTAAGAGTACTTTACATAAAAACAAGAGAAGTGAGAGACACATTCACTGAGACAGAACAAAAGCTAGAAAAACTTCCGTATTTGTCCACAAGGCGAGTGCCACTCAGTGTGCAGTCTTTTTTTTGCACATCATGCCTTTTCACAGAGAAAAAATATCCTGTAGTATATCAGTCTGATCCTGCCCAATGACAGTCCAGCGCCGAAATACCAGGCAATTCTTCTCTGAACAAGACAAAACAACAAACCCCAGATGTACGTCTCAGCCTCCCTTAGGCCTCATCAGTGAGTTGCAGTTGTATATCTCTAGGGCATGTGTGCAAGGAGTCCATATCTGGTTTCCCCCTTTTACATTAAGGGAGACCTAAGAGTACTTTACATAAGAACAAGAGAAGTGAGAGACACATTCACTGAGACAGAACAAAAGCTAGAAAAACTTCCGTATTTGTCCACAAGGCGAGTGCCACTCAGTGTGCAGTCTTTTTTTTGCACATCTTGCCTTTTCACAGAGAAAAAATATCCTGTAGTATATCAGTCTGATCCTGCCCAATGACAGTCCAGCGCCGAAATACCAGGCAATTCTTCTCTGAACAAGACAAAACAAAATACCCCAGACATACGTTTCGGCCTCCCTTGGGCCTCGTCAGTGAGGTGCAGTTGCATATTTCTAGGGCATGTGTGCAAGGAGTCCATATCTGGTTGCCCCCTTTTACTCTTAGGGAGACCTAAGAGTACTTTACATAAAAGCAAGAGAACTGAAGACGCACTCACTGAGACAGAACAAAAGCTAGAAAAACTTCCGTGCTTGTCCACAAGGCCAGTGCCACTCAGGGTGCAGTCTCTCTTTGCACATCATGCCTTTTCACAGAGAAAAAATATCCTGTAGTATATCAGTCTGATACTGCCCAATGAAAGTTCAGCGCCGAAATACCAGGCAATTCTTCTCTGAACAAGACAAAACAAAAAACCCCAGACCTTAGTTTCAGTCTCCCTTGGGCCTCGTCAGTGAGGTGCAGTTGCATATCTCTAGGGCATGTGTGGAAGGAGTCCATATCTGGTTTCCCCCTTTTACTCTTAGGGAGACCTAAGAGTACTTTACATATAAACAAGAGAACTAAGAGATGCACTCACTGAGACAGAACAAAAGCTAGAAAAACGTCTCTGCTTGTCCAGAAGCCCAGTGCCACTCAGGGTGAAGTTTCTTTTTGCATATCATGCCTTTTCACAGAGAAAAAATATCCTGTAGTTTATCAGTCTGATCCTGCCCAATGAAAGTTCAGCGCCGAAATACCAGGCAATTCTTCTCTGAACAAGACAAAACAAAAAACCCAAGACGTACGTTTCGGCCTCCCTTGGGCCTCGTCAGTGAGGTGCAGTTGAATATCTCTAGGGCATGTGTGCAAGGAGTCCATATCTGGTTTCCCCCTTTTACATTAAGGGAGACCTAAGAGTACTTTACATAAAAACAAGAGAACTGAGAGACGCATTCACTGAGACAGAACAAAAGCTAGAAAAACGTTTGTGCTTGTCCACAAGGCCAGTGCCACTCAAGGTGCAGTCTCTTTTTGCACATCATGCCTTTTCACAGAGAAAAAATATCCTGTAGTATATCAGTCTGATCCTGCCCAATGACAGTCCAGTGTCGAAATATCAGGCAATTCTTCTCTGAACAAGACAAAACAACAAACCCCAGACGTACATTTCGGCCTCCCTTGGGCCTCTTCAGTGAGGTGAATTTGCATATCTCTAGGGCATGTGTGCAAGAAGTCCATATCTGGTTTCCCCCTTTTACATTAAGGGAGACCTTAGAGTACTTTACATAAAAACAAGAGAACTGAGAGACGCATTCACTGAGACAGAACAAAAGCTAGAAAAACTTCCATGCTTGTCCACAAGGCCAGTGCCACTCAAGGTGCAGTCTCTTTTTGCACATCATGCCTTTTCACAGAGAGAAAATATCCTGTAGTATATCAGTCTGATCCTGCCGAATGAAAGTCCAGCGCCGAAATACCAGGCAATTCTTCTCTGAACAAGACAAATCAACAAACCCCAGATGTACGTTTCGGCCTCCCTTGGGCCTCTTCAGTGAGGTGAAGTTGCATATCTCTAGGGCATGTGTGCAAGGAGTCCATATCTGGTTTCCCCCTTTTACATTAAGGGAGACCTAAGAGTACTTACATAAAAACAAGAGAACTGAGAGACTCACTCACTGAGACAGAACAAAAGCTAGAAAAACTTCCGTGCTTGTCCACAAGGCCAGTGCCACTCAAGGTGCAGTCTCTTTTTGCACATCATGCCTTTTCACAGAGAAAAAATATCCTGTAGTATATCAGTCTGATCCTGCCCAATGACAGTCCAGCGCCGAAATACCAGGCAATTCTTCTCTGAACAAGACAAAACAACAAACTCCAGACGCACGTTTCGGCCTCCCTTGGGCCTCTTCAGTGAGGTGCAGTTTCATATCTCTAGGGCATATGTGCAAGGAGTCCATATCTGGTTTCCCCCTTTTACATTAAGGGAGACCTTAGAGTACTTTACATAAAAACAAGAGAACTGAGAGATGCACTCACTGAGACAGAACAAAAGCTAGAAAAACTTCCGTGCTTGTCCACAAGGCCAGTGCCACTCAAGGTGCAGTCTCTTTTTGCACATCATGCCTTTTCACAGAGAAAAAATATCCTGTAGTATATCAGTCGGATCCTGCCCAATGACAGTCCAGTGCCGAAATACCAGGCAATTCTTCTCTGAACAAGACAAAACAACAAACCCAAGATGTATGTTTCGGCCTCCCTTAGGCCTCATCAGTGAGTTGCAGTTGTATATCTCTAGGGCATGTGTGCAAAGAGTCCATATCTGGTTTCCCCCTTTTACTCTTAGGGAGACATAAGAGTACTTTACATAAAAACAAGAGAACTGAGAGACGAACTCACTGAGACAGAACAAAAGCTAGAAAAACTTCCGTGCTTGTCCACAAGGCCAGTGCCACTCAGGGTGCAGTCTTTTTTTGCACATCATGCCTTTTGACAGAGAAAAATATCCTGTAGTATATCAGTCTGATCCTGCCTATTGACAGTCCACATCTTTTTGCACATCATGCCTTTTCACAGAGAAAAAATATCCTGTAGTATATCAGTCTGATCCTGCCCAATGACAGTCCAGCGCTGAAATACTAGGCAATTCTTCTCTGAACAAGACAAAACGACAAACCCCAGACATACGTTTCAGCCTCCCTTGGGCCTCATCAGTGTGGTGCAGTTACATATCTCTAAGGCATGTATGCAACCCAGCAACCCATTCAGGTCGGCCATCAGGTTGTACCATTGTTTCATCGATGACCTGCTCTTTGTGTGGGATGTAAACAGTGACACAGTCAGTAAGTTTGTGGATTTCTTGGTTATTAACGATCTTAATCTATGGTTTACGTATGAGGTTGATAAGTCTAAGGTACATTACCTAAATTTAGAACTGAGAGGTTGGCCCTCAGGCAATGTTACCTCAGAGGTATTCAGGAAACCGATTTCAGGGAAGAGTCTCTTGCATGTGCCCTACTCGGTCGCCAAGGGGCAATTTGTACGTTTGAATAGGAATTGTACCCTGGCGAGCAGTTTTGAGAAACATGCTGATGATTTAGAGAACAGGCTGCAGGACAGGGGGTACAATAAGAATGTGCTCAAAAAAGCGAGAAGAGAAGTAACAAATACAGATAGAGGTATTTTACACAAAGATCATGTGAAGCCTAAATATATCACGGATAACAAAGTGACATTTGTGACTGATTTCTCGGCCCAATACCAAGATATCGGCAGTATTATATACGCAGACATTTTTCATTGCTTATAGCTGATGAAGGCCTTGCAGATACAGTGAAGAAGGGCTGCAGATTCTCCTATAGGAGGAATAAATCAATTGGGAGTATTGTATCTCCATCTCAGCTCAGAAAACCTGTGTCTGCAACGGCATCATCCTCATGAGGCTGAGGCACAGAGGGACCTTCAGGTTGGCCACTCCCAATGTAAAGCCTGTGAACATGTCCATGTCAATACAACTTTTCAATCTTTCGTGACAGGAGAGACATTCGATGTGGCAGCCTGCCTCAATTGCAGATCTACTTTTTGCATCTACTTGTTATGGGGCTCTGTTTGCAACCTACAGTATGTAGGGTTAACCACCAGAGAGGTGCAATCATGAATTTGTGAACACCTATCCACTATAAATGTGGGCAAGATTAGCACACCCCTGGTGGATCACTTTGTGAAAAGACATGGAAAGGATTGACTGAGGTGGATGGTCATTGAGAGGGTTCAGACACAGAGGAGGGGAGGGGACAGGTACCAGATTTTATCTAGACAAGAAATGTATTGGATCTTCATACTTCAGACCATGAGACCTTTTGGCCTGAACTCTGAGTATGATTTTATTGACTACTGGTGTTGATTCTTTCCCCTCACCTCGTCTGTAAGCATCCACACATGGTTAGGTTAGTTTAGTTTGGTTTAGCCTAGTTTGGTCAAGTTTGGCTATAGGTTGGGTTCCATCTGTGATTTATTAGTGATTTGTATTTGCATTTGTATATCTCCACTTGTGTCTAGCCACATATCGCCCACTGAGCTCAGCCTCATATTTATTTGAGTTTCTCTCTGTATATATAAATATAAATATATATATTTTTTTATTTTATTTTTTTCTATTAAATAGTTCTTATATGTTATCCTTATGGATCATTCTATTTAAGGAATTTACTTAATGAATTGTTTTATATTAGTAATTGTCCAGAATAGCTTATACCTTGAATAGACAGTGGATATGTATTGTTGATATGTTTAGCTGCTGGTGTCCTTTGCATAACATTTTTTTCCTAATGTGTACAGTTCCATGGTTTGTTTAAATAACTTGATGATTTACATGTATTGTTATTTGCACACATGTTTATGTGAAAATACCTGAGATTTGATAACAGCCACAAAAGAATGTTAAGGTTTATCAAATGTAACAATAACCGCAATGGAGTGTCAGGGTTAATTTCATGTAAAACGAAATATGTACACCCCTGTATCTTTTAAATTTTAATTGATGTATTCTACCAATCAGAACCCAGAGAGGGGTTCTTAAGTTTGAGTCAGAGTGTGGATTTTAGGGACTATGAGTACGGCTTTTTCTTCTGGGGGTACTATCCATCCCTCCATATTTTATTGTTAACTGTCCAATAAAAGTTAAATTTTAAACTAAGTTGCTGGCGAACTATTTCCTTTTTTTTGGTTCTACTCCCATAGTGGTCAACCATAATAATATAGATATGGTCGACCACTAGGGGGGTAGGGGGAGTAGGATACATAATGTATAGATAGAGAAATGTTTATTATTATTGACCACCAGTGGGAGTAGGAGATGTATATAGGTATATAAAGAGTTAATGTGAAATTGCGTTTGATTGGTGGATGGGATTAGCAGCATATAAATACTATTGCTTGTAAGAATTCTAAATGCGACATGATTAAGAGTTAATACCCAAAATGTTGTCTGTTTGTTTTTTGATATGGAGCTAAATAAATAATTTTAAGGAGATTGGAATGCTACTGATATTTTGTGTTGACTAGTTTGGCAGAGTTGCACCCTATACCTATACATCATACACACGTGCTGGACATTTTTGACGTTTAGAATGTTGGAACACACATGTAGGTCTAAAACAATACTTTGCACTATTGAATTTAACAGCTGTGAGCCACCAGTTATAAAGAAAAATACGGATTATGTAGTATGTATTTAAAGCATTTAAAACATCACAAGATATTTTGCATGAAAGTGATGTAATCTCATGTTTAGATGTCTATTATTCATTCCACGAAACAGTCCATTCATAGCTCCACTCTCCCCCAGTTTCATAAATTAATTTTACTTTGAGCAGTCAATTATGATGTGGGGGAGCTGAACACTTTCTAAGGTGAAGAGCAGCCATGCTCCAGTGGCCAGAATAGACAAGGATGGAGCAAGGACACACCTGTTCAGTGTAATGTTTAGCCCTGATCTTTTTAAATGTGTTATTGCCTTTAATAAATGTATTCTGTTAACAGTGCACAAACTATAGGTAATTCTATATTTTCTTGTTCATTCTCATTGGCTGTTTTTAAAGGGACAGTCTACACCAGAATTTTTATTGTTTAAAAAGATAGATAATCCCTTTATTACCCATACCCTAATCTTGCATAACTAACACAGTTATAAAAAATACACTTTTTACCTCAGTGATTATCCTGTATCTAAGCCTATGCAAACTGCCCCCTTATTTCAGTTCTTTTGACAGACATCCATTTTAGCCAATCAAAACTGGCTCACTGAAACTTCACGTGCGGGAGCACAGTGTTATCTATATGACACACATGAACTAACACCCTCTAGTGGTGAAACACTGTCAAAATGCCCTGAGAGAAGAGGCGGACTTCAAGGGCTTAGAAATTAGCATATGAACCTCCTAGGTTTAGCTTTCAACTAAGAATACCAAGCGAACAAAGCAAAATTGGTGATAAAAGTAAATTGGAAAATTGTTTAAAATTACATTCTCTATCTGAATCATGAACGTTTATTTTGGACTAGACTGTCTCTTTAAGATATCACAGTTATTTCTGTGCTATTTGAATAACCCTTTGCAGATATAAAGGACTTTTCAGTTTGGAATTACAAAAACCAAGTGATGCTGTACTATCCAATTCGCTATTAACTGTACTGTTAATATTCCATAGCCCAACATAATAACTGCTGTTAAAAAGTCTATACAAAACTAAATGTCTATATTATTATAAGAATTTAATGTATAGTGCCAACAGATTCTACATCACTATTATTATTATTAATAATAATAACAGTAATAAAAACAATATTGATAATATCGTTCTTTGTAATTTTTGTAAGATTTTGTGGTGCTATATAGGAGATAAAGGCCTAGATAACAAGTGGAACGTTAATTTATCGCTCACCTGCAAACGGGAACATTTGCTAATTTGCGGGCAATAAATAACCAGCTATTACAAGTGGCTCGTTATTGCTAGTAGCAATTAGCGTTTATAAAATGAACCAGAGATCAGACCTCTGGTTAATTTTATAATTTTATAAAGTTTGCATCTGTAGGGTATTAAAAAAAAAACGGCACTGAAAATTGTCTTTACATTGTAGTCTATGGGAACTGTGTGTTCCCTGTTAATATATATGTATATGCTTATATACATATATAGTATGTGTTAATATGTGTATATACACATATTAACACATACTATATATGTATATATATATATATATATATATATATATATCTATATATATATATATATGTGTGTGTGTGTGTGTATATTCATATATATATATATATTTACATTTTGCTGCCATTTGCGTGCGCTGGTATTACTCAGTGGACTGCAAATATTACTTTTGCAATAGCGATATTTTGCGCTCCACTTGTAATCTAGCCCATAATAAATAACGATGAGGCAGGGAAGTCAGACTGGGACTGAGAATTACAGGACACTGCTTCGTAGAGTACTTATAATACATTATATATATATATATATATATATATATATATATATATATATATAACCTAGAGTTGCTATCTTTGTAATGTTTTCCTGGAAAGCTAAGAGTCACAATGACATGCTTCAGGTCAGCCGATAGTGCTGCTGGACAGCACTCAAATAATGCTACTGAACAACACTATTCCTTTGCCCTGCAACATGTGTAATTCATAGCTTTCTTGAAAAACATGTATGAGGAGCCATTTCTAACTGAACCTTATCCTTAATTTCCAAGTACCATACATACGGCTAGATTACGAGTTGTGCGTTAGGGTAAAAAAGCAGCATTAAGAGGTCCCAACACTGCTTTTTTACGCCCGCTGGTATTGCGAGTCTTGAAGGTTTAGGGGCACCGCACACTTCTTTGGCCTTACCGCAAAATGACTTACGTAAACTTCGTAAAGTCTTTTTTCTATGGGACTTCCATAGCACCTGTATTACGAGTGTGTCCTGGGAGGCCAAAAAGTGAGCGGTACACCCTACCTTTCAAGAGTCCTAACGCATTTAAAAGTCAGTAGTTAAGAGTTTTATGGTACAACACCGTAACATAAAACTCATAACTAAAGTGCTAAAAAGTACACTAACACCCATAAACTACCTATTAACCCCTAAACCGAGGCCCTCCCGCATCGCAAACACTATAATAAAAATGTTAACCCCTAATCTGCCGCTCCGGACACCACCGCCACCTACAGTATACTTATGAAAACCTAATCTGCTGCCCTTAATGTTGCCGCCACCTACCTACACTTATTAACCCCTAATCTTCTACCCCCAACATCGCTGCCACTATAATAAACATATTAACCCCTAAACTGCGGTACTCCCGCCTCACAAACATTAGTTAAATATTATTAACCCCCTAATCTGCCGTCCCTAACATTGACGCCACCTACCTAAATTTATTAAACCCTAATCTGCCGCCCCCAACGTCGTCGCCACTATATTAAAGTTATTAACCCCTAAACCTAAGTCTAACCCTAAACCTAACACCCACTAACTTAAATATAATTTAAATAAATATTCCTATCATTAACTAAATTATTCCTATTTAAAACTAAATACTGACCTTTAAAATAAACCCTAAACTAGCTACAATATAACTAATAGTTACATTGTAGCTAGCTTAGGGTTTATTTTTATTTTTCAGGCAAGTTTGTATTTATTTTAACTAGGTAGAATAGTTATTAAATAGTTATTAACTATTTAATAACTACCTAGCTAAAATAAATACAAAAGTACCTGTAAAATAAAACCTAACCTAAGTTACACTAACACCTAACACTACACTATAATTAAATAAATTAACTAAATTAAATACAATTAAATAAATTACATTAAATTAGCTAAAGTACAAAAAAACCCAAAGAACTAAATTACAGAAAATAATAAATAAATGACAGAAATTTAAACTAATTACACCTACTCTAATAGCCCTATTAAAATAAAAAAGCCCCCCAAAATAAAAAAAACCCTAGCCTAAGCCAAACTACCAATTGCCCTTAAAAGGGTCTTTTGCGGGGCATTGCCCCAAAATAATCAGCTCTTTTACCTGTAAAAAAAAATACAAACAACCCCCCCAACAGTAAAACCCACCACCCACACAACCAACCCCCTAAATAAAATACTATCTAAAAAACCTAAGCTCCCCATTGCCCTGAAAAGGGCATTTGGATGGGCATTGCCCTTAAAAGGGCAGTTACCTCTTTTGCCGCCCAAACCCTAATCTAAAAAATAAAACCCACCCAATACACCCTTAAAAAAACCTAATACTAACCCCCTGAAGATCGACTTAACGGGAGAAGTCTTCATCCAAGCCAGGCCGAAGTCCTCAACGAACCCGGGAGAAGTCTTCGTCCAAGCCGGGCGAAGTGGTCCTCCAGACGGGCAGAAGTCTTCTTACAGACGACATCTTCTATCTTCATCCATCTGGCGCGGAGCGGCTCCATCTTCAAGACATCCGACGTGGAGCATCCTCTTCTTCCGACGACTAAAACAGAATGAAGGTACCTTTAAGTGACGTCATCCAAGATGGCGTCCCTTAGATTCCGATTGGCTGATAGAATTCTATCAGCCAAATGGAATTAAGGTAGAAAAAATCCTATTAGCTGATGCAATCAGCCAATAGGATTGAAGTTCAATCCTATTGGCTGATCCAATCAGCCAATAGGATTGAGCTTGCATTCTATTGGCTGATTGGAACAACTAGGGTTTTTTTTATTTTGGGGGGCTTTTTTATTTTAATAGGGCTATTAGATTAGGTATAATTAGTTTAAATTTCTTTAATTTGTTTATTATTTTCTGTAATTTAGTGGGTTTTTTTGTACTTTAGTTAATTTAATTTAATTTAGGTAATTGTATTTAATTTAATTAATTTATTTAATTATAGTGTAGTGTTAGGTGTTAGTGTAACCTAGGTTAGGTTTTATTTTACAGGTACTTTTGTATTTATTTTAGCTAGGTAGTTATTAAATAGTTAATAACTATTTAATAACTATTCTACCTAGTTAAAATAAATACAAACTTGCCTGTAAAATAAAAATAAACCCTAAGATAGCTACAATATTAATAACTTTAATATAGTGGCGGCGACGTTGGGGGCAGCAGATTAGGGGTTAATAAATGTAGGTAGGTGGCGTCGATGTTAGGGACGGCAGATTAGGGGGTTAATAATATTTAACTAATGTTTGCGAGGCGGGAGTGCGACGGTTTAGGGGTTAATATGTTTATTATAGTGGCTGCGATGTTGGAGGCGGCAGATTAGGGGTTAATAAGAGTAGTTAGGTGGTGGCAACATTGGGGACGGCAGATTAGGGGTTATTAAATATAATGTAGGTGGCGGCGATGTTGGGGGCAGCAGATTAGGGGTTAATACATATAATGTAGGTGGCGGCGGTGTCCGGAGCAGCAGATTAGGGGTTAATAAGAATAATGTAGGTGTCGGCGATGTTGGGGGCAGCATATTAGGGGTTAATAAGTATAAGATTAGGGGTGTTTAGACTCGGGGTTCATGTTAGGGTGTTGGGTGTAGACATAACTTTTATTTCCCCATAGGAATCAATGGGGCTGCGTTAAGGAGTTTTATGCTGCTTTTTTGCAGGTGTTGGACTTTTTTTCAGCCGGCTCTCCCCGTTGATACCTATGGGGAAATCGTGCACGAGCACTTACGACCAGCTCACCGCTGACTTAAGCAGCACTGGTATTGGAGTGCGGTAATGAGCAAAATTTTGCTCAACGCTCACTTCTTGTCTTTTAACGACGGGTTTCTGAAAACTCGTAATACCAGCGCTGTAGGTAAGTGAGCGGTGAGGGAAAACTGCTCGTTAGCACTGCATAGCCTCTAACGCGAAACTCGTTATCTAGGTAATATTGTGTAAACGCTGTTCCTGAAAGACCGGATTCCTTTCTATACTGTCCAGACATAGCCATAGACCAGACCATCAAGGCTGCGCTTCCATACACACAGTCCCAGATACAAGTTTTTGGGAGCAGTAGTGGTTTTAAACCATAAAATCTAAGGTGCAAAACGTTGACCACAGAGTTATAAACAGAGCTAGATGTTTACACTACTCTTATAGTCCTGAACTAGTAAGTAGTTATAGTGGTATAATTTATATACATTTTAATAAAAAAAACTGTTACTAGTTAGGATATTTTTATAATATATTTTACCCATTAAACCATCATTTTCAAGTGTTGAACCATTTTTGTTATTAGTTGCTACACTCTCTTGAACCCCTTGGGGCTCGCCGGAAACAGAAGTTATCAAGAAGTTATGAAGCAGCGGTCTAAAGACCGCTGCTCCATAACTTGTCTGCCTGCTCTGAGGCGGTGGACAGAAATCAACCCGATCGAACACGATCGTCTTGATTGACACCCCCTGCTAGCGGCCAATTTGCCGCAAATCTGCAGGGGGGCGGCATTGCACCAGCATTTCACAAGAACTGCTGGTGCGATGATAAATGCTGACAACATCATGTCCGCTCGCACATTGTTAAATATGCCCCATAGGGTTAAATGAGAATTCTTCCCTGAAAATTATAGTCAAAGCTGCTCTAAGCTATTAAATGCATTAACTGCATTACTTGTTTGTCAATGTTGCTGAAAATTAATAAAAAAATATAATGACAGTGTTGGAGAAGGGATAGGCATGGCACAGAGGAAATATTGTGAAATAATTTAGACCATTATGCATAAGTGATTAGAGTCTGAGAAATAAAATTCCTGAACTAGTTGCACTAATGACTAGGGATGGCCCTGATATTGTGGTTATTACTGAGTTATAGTACAATAAAAGTCTGCTCAGGGCACAGTAACACAGGAGCATTATTTATGCCAATATAACTACCACTTAGCAGACAAAACATTTTAAGCAACTTACTGATGCAATTGACTTAATAGTCAATAGCCATATATTAAAATGAAATATTTATCTCTGTGCACCATGAAAAATTAATATAATGGCTTTCTAATTTCTAAAGGAAAATTTTGAGACATTGCACTGCACTACACAAAGATGCTACACAAAGTATTTTTAGGAAACACATTTAATTCACCAATTGAAAAAAACAATTCCCAGATTCTTTATCAGATTTCTTTTTAATTTATTATTAAGGGTTGCATGCATAAGTAAACTCTTATGTGGGTCTATGCGCTAGTGTTATGTGGGTCTATGTGCTAGTGTTATTAAGGTCTATGTGCTAGTGTTATTTAAACACAGTTAACATTTAAAATACAGTTAACGACCAAGGACGTACCCGGCACGTCGTCGGTCTTGGAAAGCTGTGGAAGCGATCCTGATTGCTTACAGCCGCTTTCCGGTTATTGTAGCGATGCCTTGATATCGAGTCATCCTGCAATAACCACCCTTGGCCATCCGATGCAGAGAGAGACACTCTGTGGCCCTCTCTGCATCGGACATCGATGGCCGCAATCGTTGGTGGGTGGGAGCCGACGTGGGAGGCGGGTGGGCGGCCATCGATGCATGGCTGATGCAAAAGGCAGGCGGGATCGTGGGCGTGCACGGACGCGCGCACGTGCACGTGCAGGCTTGTGCACGGGGCGGGAGCGGTTGGGAATCGCTACACTACAGAATTTTATTTTGAGAAAAGTGGGAGAGAGGGGGGGAGGGAAGTTATATAAAAAGGATCTAAGGGATCTGGGAGGGGTTAGGGGGTTGGGTTTTTTTGGGGGGGAAGCTACACTATTTTTTTGTAAACTCCCAATAAGGTAGAGGGGGAGTGTTAGAGAGCTGTTGGGGGGGGGGGTCAGGGAGGTTGTGGCCTAAAGGGGGGATCCTACATAGCAGCATATGTAAATATGCTTAAAAAAAATACCAAAATGGGCCTAGATCAATACTTTGGGTTGTCTACTACACTACACTAAAGCTAAAATTAACCCTACAAGCTGCTGGGCATAATACACGTGTGGTTCGCAGCGGCATTTAGCGGCCTTCTAATTACCAAAAAGCAACGCCAAAGCCATATATGTCTGCTATTTCTGAACAAAGGAGATCCCAAAGAAGCATTTACAACCATTTATGCCATAATTGCACAAGTTGTTTGTTAATAATTTCAGTGAGAAACCTAAAATTGTAAAAATGTTAATGTTTTTTTAATTTCATCGCATTTGGCAGTAAAATGGTGGCATGAAATATGCCAAAATGGGCCTAGATCAATACTTGGGGTTGTCTACTACACTACACTAAAGCTAAAATTAACCCTAGAAGCTCCCTACATGCTCCTTAATTAACCCTTTCACTGCTGGACATAATACACGCGTGGTGCGCAGTGGCATTTAGCGGCCTTCTAATTAACAAAAAGCAACACCAAAGCCATATATGTCTGCTATTTCTGAACAAAGGGGATCCAAGAGAATAGAGGGTGTTAGTTCATTTGTTTCATATAGATAACACTCTGGTCACGCAGGTGGAGTTCCTAGGAGCCAGCACTGATTAGCTAAAATGCAAGTCTGTCAAAATAACTGAAATAAGGGGCAGTTTGCAGAGGCTTAGATACAAAATAATCACAGAGGTAAAAAGTGTATTAATATAACTGTGTTTGTTATGCAAAACTAGGGAATGGGCAATAAAGGGATAATCTATCTTTTAAAACAAAAAATATCCTGGTGTAGACTGTCCCTTTAATGGCTGTGTGTTGAGTTATTTTGAGGGGACAGCAAATTTACACTGTTATACAGGCTGTAAACTCACTACTTTACATTGTAGCAAAGTGTCATTTCTTTAGTGTTGTCACATGAAAAGATAGAGATACTGTATATGTATATATATATATATATATATATATATATATATATATATATATATATATATATATATATATATATATATATATATATATATAGTGTGTCCAATACATGAAAAAATAAAAAGGCATAACGTTTCGGTGCCATTACAGCACCTTTGTTAAATGCCAGATATGGTTCATATGCATGAACCTAAAAACAGTATATGAGCCATATCTGGCATTTGACATAGGTGCTTTTTTCATGCATTGGACTCTCTATACTTTCACATTGAGGGCCCTGGCATTTGCTACGTTGTGGGACTATGCTTTTCCTCTATGGGACTGTATTGCTATATAAGAGAAAGCTGCAGATCCACACTCGCTGGACTTTCAAAATGTAATATTTATTGTGAAAAGTGACGTTTTGTAGATCAAACCGTACCCTTCATCAGACTAAATAAAGTGAACAGAACAGATAACTGAAATAGTATATAACCCCACCCCCAGGAAGTGACACAAATGCAGTATCCATAGTAACAAATGCACACCTGTTGAATATTGTGTATATATGTGTTGACATATCAGTAACGTGTCAAATATGTGTACTAATAGTAGGGGAATCACAATAACTATATCATCCAATCAGAGTACTGATAGCAAGCCTCATGAGTATATACTCATATAGTGATTCAATAAATAATTAAATAATTAATGCCGCCCTTGGGAGTCATAGAGATTTTATCAATCCTAAATATGTTTAACAGTCATCAGATATTGTGCTGTGCACCACGATCTCATCTGATGTATCAAAGCAATGACGTATGCTCTCTGAACTCAACAGCAAAAACCGAAAATTTTAAATTTTTTAAAGAAATGCAGCTCCTACCTTGCTGTGTAAGCTGAAAATTAGGGACTGTCATGTTGCTTCCGCACATCATCTCAATCCTATTGATGTTAATGACTGGCCCTAACATGCAGCCAATCTAATCGTTGTATAGATACATACCCTAGAGATTGGCCAATGGTATTATCTGTTTACAGCTTCAGTCACGCCCATCAAGCAATCTAGTGGAAGGTTAGTGCACATGAATATGCGATCGGGTTTCCACAACAGTAGGTGTTTTTTCCCCCATTGACTTTTATGGGGGAATACATGTACGCACACGCAATATTCTAACTTTGGCTTTGTGCGCTCATCGAGTTAGCACAAGAGCGAAAACAGTTTACTTTCAAGTCATAATACATGCGCAACCAGACAAGTGCAAAAAGCTGACTTCTAGTGCAATTAATGCTCAAGTGGGAGCGTTAAATAGTACACAATGTACAATGTACCCTGTATGTCACTGTTTTTTGCAGGCCATAATAGTGCGAGTCCGGCAAGAACGCACTATTATGACCTCCATCCAGCAGGCTTCTTGGAATAACACGGTCTCATCAGCAGGATTTGTGGAATAACGCGGTCTAAAGCAAAATCCTGCACCTAGGTTTTCAAAATGCTGCAAATTACCTAAACCAGCAATTTGATTTGACAGACTTTGCTGTTGGGCCTCTCTAGGGATTTTGGGACAAAACACAAATCCTATACAAAAGCAAGGGGTGTTTACTGTTTAAGTTGAATGTAATGTTACATTAAAATAATTTTAAATTGTTAAAATAATTTTTTGTAACCTCCATGGCCGTCTTTAACGCGGGGCAAAAAGGGCAGCTGCCCCGAGCCTAGTCTTTGTTGTGGGGTCCAAAGGAGCTGCCCCTTGAGCCTGCGTTAGGGCCGCCATCAGGGGGTGACTGGAGTCAGGGGCCCGGTTAGCCAGAAGGATCCCTGTGAGCCAGGTCAATCTATTACTTATTATTTCTTTCTGGGACTGAAGGCTGACCCAATGTTTCCTGAAACGTGCACTGCAGCGCACCCACGCAGTGATTTTGTTGGCAACGCGCATTTGTTGGTAATGTCGTGCATCACTGGAGGCGGTTATAGATTTAGAGCGCGCCAACAATATAGAGCCAGCGACAGTAGCATCGGTAGAACAGGTCAGTTTATGGCCCTATTGATACCCCCAATGATATATATATATTTTTTTTTTACTTTTTATTGACCAAATAATAACTTTACAGAATTTGTGTAAAAAGAAATCACATATTGTTTTTTTCCATTTTAACTTTTTACAAATGCCATTGTATCGAATTATACTTAAATGATATCAACAAAATCAATCACAGCAGCGGTAAATACCAATTACAACATATTTGGCATAATTCATCACAGTCTCATATAGCACTGACCTTTAATAGCGGGCATATTTTAACGTCTATCTCTTATATCATAGAGTGATAAATCTTATGCCTTACCCATATTTCCGGGTAAAGGCGATAGATTCGTAAATAGTTCAGAATATAAATAAACATACACAGAGAAAAAAGGGAGGAAGAAGAGAGAAAAAAAAAGGGTGGGGGGAGGGGGGAGGAGGGAAGGGGGAAGGGAGGAAAGAAACGGCAGAAAGGGGATTGATTCCCCCCCCCCCTCACTAACTAACTGGTTCTGATAGCCATATCCTTGGGAATGTTCCTGTATCTATCTGTTGTATGAACCACTCAGATTTCCTAAAAGCGGCTGTTAATTGTAATTGGGAGTTTATGGGAAGGGCCAAAATCAGAGGTTTCCATTTGGCAAAGAATCAATGTAGTTGTTTATTACTGCAAACTTTCATGTTATATTGTTCCAATATTATTTGGTGCTGTGCTTTACTCAAGAATTCTGAGAACCTTAAACTTCCCTTACTTTTCCAATTAGTAAATATCACATTCCTAGCTATCAATATTATTGCATTTAGGAATCTATAATTAATTGTTAGTGAGTCAAAGTTGAAAATGAAAAGTATCTCCTTTTGTGTAATCTGTATCTGGTTTCCCAAAAGTTTATTACACCAAAAATTCACTTTATTGCAAAATTGCACTATTTTGAGGCATTTGCAGACACAGTGTATTAAGTCTGCCATTGCCTGTCTACATTTAGGGCAGTCGCCTCGCTCTCTGGAGCCCGTCCACTTTGAAATTCTAGCAGGAGACAAATATGACATGTTCAACAGCCTAAGGTGAGATTCTTGCCAGCTAACTGAAAATGTGGCCTTGGATATTAACCTCATACTAGCCACAACCCGCTCCCTCTCCACCCAGGGTAGTACCTTCTTCCATTTCTCTGTTATTCTATCGATATGAAGGACACCTTGGGCATTGATCAAGGTTTTGTATAAATAGGTAGTTTTGCTACACCCTTCATGATATAACTTGATTATTCTCCCTAATTCTCCAATCTCCAATTCCGAACCTGTTTCCAGTCTCAAGTTCCCTATCCAGTGGCTTATCTGTAAATAAGCAAAAAAAGGTGTGTTTGCTAGTTTGTATTTAACTTTCAACTCCTCAAAGGACCTTATTACCAGCTTGCTGTCTAGACACATTTGACCAAGTGAATTTAGGCCTTTTAAGGCCCATTCTGAAAACACAGATGGCTTCAGACCTGGTAAAAAGCTGGGATTACCCGTTAAAGGAAGAAACTGTGATTTACGGAAGTTGCTCTGTAACACTTTACAGATCTTCTGCCAGGCGATCACAACATCTTTCAAAATGAAGAATTGCGATACGTTAACTGGAAGTTTCGTCACTGGATTATGAAGTATCGCTTTCAGATCAAAGGGGGATATTAAAAATGATTCCAGGTCATACCAAGTAACCTGTTTGGGTGATCCAATCAAGCGCAAACTTACCCATCGCTACATAATTATAGAGTCTAATATTCGGACACGCCAGGCCCCCATGAGCTTTTGAAAGAGTTAACGTTGAAAGAGCTATATGTGGTTTCTTCCCACGCCAGATAAAATTGTTGAAGATCCTCTGGATTCGAGAAATATCTTTGTTATATAATAGAAGTGGGAAATTCTGTAGAAAATAGAATAGTTTAGGGAACATAATGGTTTTAATAAGCATAATTCTTGCAGAAGTACTTAATAGCAAGTTGGACCAGTTCTGCAACTTATCTTGTATATCTGCTATACATTTAGGAAAATTCAATTCGTACCATAACCTAGGATTACTACTTAGAAACACACCAAGGTAGCGCAGACGTGTAGTTTCCTGAAAAGGATGAATCACTTCTTTACTTGGTTTATATATCCATAAAAGCTCAGATTTTTCATTGTTGGTCCTATAACCAGAGAAAGATCCAAGCAAGCTAAATATATGGAGAACTTGAGGTATAGCCTGCGCAGTATTACTAAGAAACAATAGAAGATCGTCTGCGAAAAGCGAGAGTACAATTTTTTGGGTACCTATTCTAATTCCTTTTATTTCCTGTCTCAAATATATTGCCAGTGGCTCTAAAGAAAGATTGAATAATAGTGGGGATAACGGGCAGCCCTGTCGAGTCCCTCTCCCCAATGGGAATCTGTCCGATGTTTCTCCGTTAATAATAATTGCTGACAATGGGTTACTATAGAGCCTCTGTATAAACTGGTAGAAACAGCCGATAGACCAAAACCTTCCAGTGACCTAAAAAGGTGGTCCCATCCGATTGAGTTGAATGCCTTTTCGGCAGTGACCGTTAAGATTGCCAGGTCAGGTCTAACATGAGTTTTCTGGAACGTTTTATTTGCGAAGAAGTCCAATACTAATTGTGCTTTCCGAATGTTTTTAACTGGATTATGTCCTATCATAAACCCCTAAACCCCATTTGATCAGGATGTATTATATAATCTAGACAACTTTTTAGTCTGTTCGAGATAATGGCTGTCAGCAATTTGTAATCCTGATTTAGGAGAGAAATAGGTCTATAAGATGCTGGTGCTTCAGGGTCTTTTCCTTTTTTCAGGATCAAGACCACATGTGAAGCGGAAAACAGGGAGGACTGTACTTTATTGTTAATAAAGTAATCATTAAATAGAGACTGAAGAAGATTGAGAGTTTGTTCACGTAAGAGTTTGTAAAATTCAGCCAGGAGATCATCCGGGCCGGGCGCTTTGCCTGCTTTTAAGTTAATTTTTGCATCCGATATCTCTTTAATCGTAATTGGTTCATTGAGTATTTGTAGATCCTGAGTTGTAACCTGTGGTAACTTAATCTGTTGCCAGAAGTGGTCTTTGTTGGCTTTATCTATTGGTGTATAGGAATATACTTTTTGAAAATAATCTAGGAAAACCTCTCTTATCTCTGAGCTCTTGATCAATCTTTTACCTTGATATTTAATAGCTGAAATAATTTTTTTTTGTTGTTTAGCCTTTACAATTTTAGCTAGTGTTCTGGCCAATATGCCCTGACTTCCTGCGAATAAGGCTTTTTTCTTCTGATCATCTACTATCGTTCCGATTTAGCACTTTTATATTTATTCCAGTTTACTGTAGAGGGATTCTGGATATATTGAGAATATTTATTCTTAAGTGTGTTAGCTAACTGTTCCTCTCTCTGTTTTCTTTTGGCCTTATCCCTAATTAAATATGCTTTTATTTCGCCTATCATAAACGCCTTCGCAGTTTCCCAGAGAATTTCGGGTTTACTCAGGTAGCTCTTATTAAAATCAAAAAACTCTTTCCACCTCCCTTGCAGCCACGTAGAGAACTTGATATTATGAGTGAGGTATTGTGGGAAAAAAAGCGCGCATTATTAGACTGGAGCGGCACTCTGTACTGAATTTCTAACGAGATAATTGCATGATCAGATAATTTAATTTCTTTGATATCTGATTTAATATCTGACCGCATCATTTGATTAGAGATTAAAAAGAGATCTATTCTCAAAAAGGATCTAAATGATTTAAATTCACATGTATATTCCCTATGATCTGGATGCTGTATTCGCCAAATGTCCTTAAGAGACAACTTCTGGCAGAACTTAGAGAGTATCTTTGCTTCCCTCTCCTTCTTGTCAGTGGATTTACTGTTGAATCTATCTAGGGTATATGAAAATGTCATATTATAGTCACCAACAATAATTATATTTTCCCCCATGAAATTAAATAACTTTTTACTTAATGAATCCCAGAATTCTCTTTCTGTTTTATTAGGGCCATATAAATTACAAAACACATAAAAGTTTTTGTTAATTTGGATTTTAGCAATTTGATATCTTCCTTCTGGGTCATTTTCTACTGAGACTACCTGATACTCTAACTGTTTATTTAGCAAAATGGCCAGTCCTCTTTTCCTTTGACTATAAGGTGTATATAAAACCTCACCAACCCCTTTACTTTGAAGTTTCAGTGCTTCTACCGGGGGGAGGTGGGTCTCTTGGATAAAGGCTATATCGGGTTTAAAGGTGTTTTATCATTAGTTTTCGTTTAATTGGTGAGGAGATCCCCCCAATATTCCAGGATAACAACTTTAATTTATGCATCTTTATTGATTACCCGGCGATGAAGGGGGAGGAGAGAAGAGGGGAAGCAGTGGAGGGGAAGGAGAGTGGAGGGGAGAAAAAAAAAAAAAGGGAGAGAGAAAAGAAAAAGAAAGAGAGCACAAACAGAAAAGAGTAGAAAGAAGGCATAACACAAAATTTGGGCAACCTGGCTGCAGCGGAATGTCCATCCCTCCAACCACAAATCCTAACCAACTCAGGTGCCTTATAACTTTATAAGATCCCATTATCTAAGCAGAAACCTTGTATTTCCTCTGGTTTGGTAAATGTGAGTGTGGCACCATCCTTCTCCAGCAGAATTTTAGCTGGATAAAGAAGTCTCGCCTTGATGTTGGCTTTTATAAGTCTGGAGCAGTATGGTGCCATCACCTTCCGTTTTGCTTGTGTTTCCACTGAAAAGTCTTGGAATAAGAGAAGCCTCGTTTGGCCTATCATAATTCCGTTGTTCTTACGATAAAGCCTAAGTATATGGAACTTGTCTTGAAAGTTTAAGAATTTTATGATTACAGGTCTGGGTTTAGGGGACCCATCTAATTGATTACGTGGTGATCCTAATCTATGGGCCCTTTCTACTGGGATCACCAGGTTCTCTATACAGCTACCCACTAGTTGTGGGAGTGTAGAAGAAGCAAATTTAAGGAGATCTGAGAATTCTACATTTTCAGATAACCCAATAACCCTAAGGTTATTGCGGCGTGATCTGTCTTCCAGATCCTCTAATCTTGCTTGCAATGTGTGTAGCATTTTCTCTTGTGCAGTGGTGGTCTGTTCTTGGGTGTGCATTTTATCCTCAACATCTGAAACTCTAGTTTCTAATTCTAGAAGTCTAGGTGAAAACTGTTTAACCTCTGTCAATAGATTAACTATTTCTTATTTCAGCCCTTCAAACTGTGGCATAAAAAGTAGAGATATTTGGTGCAAAAGTGCTGTTGTGTCAACATTGCTCAGGTTGGAGTCATTGTGGACCTCCAGATCGGTAGGTTTAGCCCTTTTATCTTTCTGCTTAGGTGAGGGAAAAAGGGGCTGAGCAAAAAGGGCAATTAGTGAGGACAACGAAGGGTAGTGATAGTGAGCGTGCAGAGTGAGGGGATAGTGGGTCGTGTGGAATAAAAATAAGCAGTGATCACAATTGAATCCAAACAGTCTAGATTGGTCCGGCTGGGCAGTGGTCTGAAAGTGATAGTAAGTGTAAGTGATAGTAGGTGTTGTGCACGATACCACCTAAAGATTATTGTGGCTATGTTCTGGGCTAAGTGGACACTCAAAACAGCTACTTTCCACAGAAGATTATTTTAAAGAATGCAAAGTTATACTGTTTCTAGAAATGTACCCTTAGACAGATATTGCATTAGAGTGCAAGCAATTGCCAACATCAGTTAGTAGATTTAGGAAGTTAGTAATCTTAAATGTTTTTAGGGTCCAAGGGCCTAATGTCCGTGTTCCCTAATAGGTTGTAGGGGTTAACAACTCCTCCTACAAAATTTGTCAGAACCTGGTATAATTGTAGATATAGAGGGTATTATCTTTATTTCACTTAAATGTAATGAAAGTGCCCCTGGAAATAACGTGAGGTACAGGCAGTAGGAACCCTGTGCCTTTTCCTCTCTGTTTCTTGATGTAGGGGTTAAACAATTACTTTAAGTATTTTAATTCAATATCCCCTAGGCCCCACAATGGAACAAATATCTTATACATAGATCTCACTGTGCGGATTTGCTTAAAGCAAAAAGCAGACAGACCCGCTACAAAGCTCCAAAGAAAATTAAAGCGATTATAGATTTTTACAATATATAGTAATATAGGGAGCCAGTACAAAAAAAAGATCTTAACGCTATTATATCGCAATTTACACAATTGTGTTCAGATCCCCCAAAATAGCTACTTTCCAGTTTGATAATGGATAACAAAAACATAAAATGGTGTTACATTCCTAAAAGGCCTAAGAGAGAGAGAAAAAAAAAAAAAAAGGAAACACAGAAACCAATGGGGTTAGGAAACAACATTCACATTTGTAGTTCAGCTGAGATTACGTTGGTAGATACTTATATCCAGTAAGTCTCTGCAACAAGGCAGAGGGAAATAGCAAGTGGGGTTGACTCACAGAAGAAGCAACAGATTAGACAGTCAGCCAAGTCACCCCGTATCCCCTAATACCAAGAACTGTCCAGGCAAATTATATATTTTCCTTTATGCACTAGAGTCTGGTTTCCTAGTACATATTTTTAACAAGCAGGATCCAGAGATATGTAGAGGTTACTTCTTAGGGACTTTCAAGCTCTCTTATAGCTCAATAGCCTCCAGGCCCAAATGAAAAGCTGGAACTTCCAAATATTAGCTGACCTTACAGCGGTTTTGTATATAGTGCTGTAGCGCTGTTATGGGAATGAGCCAGTCCACAAGGAACTAAGTACAGAGCCACTTAATTAGAGGAGCCGAGGAGCCTGAATACCCATTACCCACTTGTAATATGCCCAGGAGCCATACAACCCACATCAGTCTTATGTAGAGTCACTTCAAGCACTAATTGGGCAAGAAAGCAGACAGTGGTGCTTTAAGTGTATATGTGCTCCTTGTGCGCAATAACAGAGAAAACTTATAGCCCAGCAGACCCCTGGTCTAGAGTTGTAACCAGGGCCTCAATAAACAAGTTGGGGCTCTCTTTGATAGGTTAACGTAAAGTCCAGTCTGAGGCGTTATTATGTTAGTAATAGGGCCACATGCAGAGCTTGTTAATTGCGGTCAGGCAGCGTGTTAATATAGATTGTTAGCACAGCACCCACGCTTCCCTTAAAGCCTCTACAGCCCGTCAGTCCACACAAGCCAGCAGTAATAGCAAATAAGCAAAATATACAGTTCCCAAGAGTTACTCACGTATCTGTTATGACATCATGCAGATACCTCTAGATTGAGACGTAGACAAGGCCTGGTAGCTGTGTAAGTTGTCGCTGCTTGCCAAATAACCACTTCACCAAGCACTTCCAGCAGCAACCCCAAATTTCTTGCGACAGAGATACAGTTTGTACCAACTTTCCTGCGCCGCCTGTACCATGGAGCTATGTGCCGGGGAACTCCAGCTAACTTCCGCAAGCAAATGCCTTTATACTCATATGAGAACTGTTGCTGCCGATTCTTCCTCTTGGCCTTTCACCTGCTATGCACAAAACAGCTGATACCGCAGGTCGCCTCTGCTTTCCTTGAACCAGGCAGAAAAGAGATCACCAGCGCTGCCCTCCAGCAGCTTGCCGCGTCTGCCTGCTCAGCGTCCTCTTGGGGTATCTGTTGGTCTTGTTCGCTGCGCCCTAGCCGACAGGGCAACCGGCATGTATACATGACTTCCTAGCGATGTCTGAGCATTCCGGACTCCAGTTTCAATCGGGCCAAGGAATCTGTACGCTGTGGGTTGAATGGAGATTAGCTCTTTCCCTCAGAGCATCGTGCTAGCGTGCCTCTGCTAGCTCCGCCCCCCACCGGAAGTCTGCCAATCTCTCTCTAGATATTCTTGCCCCAATGATATTTTAATTGTAACTGAAAACCCACTGACATCTCATAGGCTATAAAACTTTGAAAGCGTCACACAATTAGCACATAACTGCAATCGCCCCTAACTGTGACACCATTAAAAGTCTATCCCCCTCTAAGAGATGTTCCTATCTATCATTAAAGGGCATAATAGTAAAACCTAGCATGTGTATAAGTGCATATGTGTTTTTTAATACAATTGTATTAGCAAAAATACTTATAGTGAAAGCTACCACTCTTTCTGCGGTATTTGCACATACGCTATTTGCGCACACCAACATTTAGATACAACACTTGCTAAGAGATTCAGAGGAGACTTGCATGATGCAAATAAAAGGTGCAGTAAACCGCTTTTATATCAAAATGTTTAGTTATGCAGCGGCTTACTGTATATATCGTATGTGCCAATGCCGAAGAAAGAGTGGAAGGTTTCTCTGGGATTGACTAGAAGTAATTTGATGTCTGCGCATAGTGCCACAGCTACAAGGTATGGGCAGTCCAGGTCATCACTGCATTCTCAGTGCTAGGGGAGGGGGCAGGGGATTTAATGTTGCTTAACTATGTCTGGAGATGTTGGCACTGAGCAGCTTATTTTACTTTTAAATGAACATATCTAATCCAGTATCATGACTTGAAAATTGTTTATCAATCCTGTTTCCAAACAAGTAGAGATGATAACTGTCATACAGCTGTTCCCCTCCGTTTCATTCATAACAAATGTAATAAATTTGAGATGTATTGTTTACATGACAGAATAAGAGGGATAAGCAAATACCTGCTTGTTTTGTCAGGGTGCCCCAGGTAGGAGCAGTAGTGCCAATGTGTATCTATCCCTGTGTATTTGTGTGTCTGCATGTATGTGTGTGTATATCTATCCCTGTATGCTTGTGTGTCTACATGTATGTGTGTGTGTATATCTATCCCTGTATGTTTGCGTGTCTACATGTATGTGTGTGTGTATATCTATCCCTGTATGTTTGCGTGTCTACATGTATGTGCGTGTGTATATCTATCCCTGCCTGTATCTTTGCGTGTCTACATGTATGTGTGTATATCTATCCCTGTATCTTTGCGTGTCTACATGTATGTGTGTGTGTGTATAGCTATCCCTGTATGTTTGCATGTCTACATGTATGTGTGTGTATATCAATCCCTGTATGTTTGTGTGTCTACATGTATGTGTGTGCCTTTGCCTTTGTGTGTCTGTCTATCCGTTTATGTATCTGTCAACAGGTGTGTGTGTCTATCTTATTGTGTGTCTGTATGCATGAATGTATGTGTGTATATATCCTTGTATTGGTCTGTTTGCAGGTATATGTGTGTGCATTAGGGGGGCCCAAGAAAATGTTTGCCCAGGGTCCAATCAATATTAAAGACGACCTTGGTAACCTCCCTTATTTTATAGGGTTAGCCAGTAGAGGAAAAATGAGGAAGGGGAGTATAATTCTCCCCCAATTTAATCCATCAGCAATTGCCACTAGGTTTAACTCTAGAGAGTGAATATATTGCACTTTATCACATATAATATTTATTCTGCAAACTCACGAGCATTGCTGAGAGTGCCAAATGCTTATACCTCATACCTTGGAGTGATCAAAGACTCTTAGATTGATCAAAGAATTATGGTTTCCATTTGATGTGAAAATGTGGAATATATTTCTTTTACCATCATTCCTATGTTGTATCATGTATGCATAAACTTTAAAGGAGATTTTTAGCTATTATTTTAAGTACAAAAAAGGGACTTATTAGATTTGAAAGTTTGAATTTGAATCTATCTTACCTATTAAAGGTATCACTTTGATTAAACTTGGTTGCTTGGTTTCTACTTGAAAAGCAATTTGCATAGTAAGAAAAGATAAGCTTCATTGCTCTAACACTCCAGACAGTAATATGAAGAATAAAGGTAGCCTTTTTAATATTGTTAAAACTCACATGATACTTTCTACTATCTCCCTCTATCTCTGTCTGAATGTTGAAGCAATAAAAAAAAAAATATATATATAAATCTGTCATACTTTAGATACAATTTTATACAACACTCAACCTATTGCCAGATCAAAATATAAAAATATCTTTATGATATTAAATGATCTCAGCTGATAAATATAAAGTAGGATCAGAAAACCTGCATAGTCTAATAAATCACAAGAACTTAACAAGAACTCAAATTAGCAGTTAGTTTTACTGTTAACTGCTAATTTGAGCAGTAGGATTAGTGGTGGTATTAAAAGTTGAAAATAAAAAGTTAGCGAGAGATGGAAAGACTCAGACGCGCTAACTTCAGGACTTCAGATATCGTGACCTTGCTTACTCCCTCTCCTCATAGACTTATATTGTTCACACTAAAGAAAGGTTTTTCTATTTATCACTTGTGTGCTAACCCAACCCTGGCCTAGTCGCCATTGAGGTGGTAAAGTTTACAAACTGTTGGTAAAAACATTTATCTCTATTAAAGTCTATGGAGAATTTTTATGTTACCACCAGTTTCCAAACTTTACCACCTTTATGGAAACTAGGACTCTGCACTAGAGCCGAAGGTGCGGAATACCTGAAATTCCTATGTACTTCACTTATAAGATTTTTTTTTCTTTTAAATATATATTCATATATATTATTTTTTGTAAAATATATATCTATACCTATTATCTATTTGAAGATATAGATATCAATTGCAGGGAGGCCAACAAAGGCCTAGTTTCCATTGAGGTGCTAAAATGGGAGAACTGTGAAAATTCCCCATAAACTTTAATGGAGATAAATATTTTTACCACCAGTTTCCAAACTTTACCACCTCAATGGAAACTAGTCTAGAGTAGGGTAAACTTCCAGAAGGGCTTACAACAGAAGTTACCTGGAACATAATCTTGTTTTAGGGGCGTCTCTCTAATGGCTGAAAATGTCAGCTACAGGAACATAACACATGCAGTGGCAGGCCTAATGAACAAAGGCCCTGGTGCAAGAATATTTTTTGGCCCCCATCAAGATAAAAGCATATCACCAGTTTTGGGACATGCACTGAATATATATATCACACTGTGCAATGTAAATTAAAAATAAAAATATATATTTATAGATCTATATAAATATTTTTATATAAATAATTTAGATATATATTTACACACATACATAATTTTAAATAACTAAAGCAGAATAGAGTGAGAGTCCAATAGAACACAGCCCAACAATGACCCACCTCGAGGATAACACAGTTGTTGTTTCACCAGCTGCAAAACGCCAGCCATCCCAAACAAAGCACAGCGGCGTATAACAAGCAAAGAGAAGGACAAAATAAAAAAATGGGACGAGAGCAGGTAAAACGCAGTCTACGTCATGTGATGCGTTTCACGCTGTTGTGGTGCTTTCTCAAAGACACTGTCTTTGAGAAAGCGCCACAACAGCGTGAAACGCGTCAGATGAAGTAGGCTGTGTTCCATCAAACCTGCACTCCTCTTTTTGTGTCCAGTGAATGGTAAGTTTTTAATGTTCTTTAATACATTTTTGAACTTTTAATTGTTGCTAGTGCCGAAGTTGAATTGGATTGTTGCCATAATTACCTGCTCTCATCCCATTTTTGGATTTTGCCCTTCTCTTTGCATAATATATATATATATATATATATATATATATTATACATAAAGATATATATATAATTTCCACAGGACAGTAATTTAACTCCTTAATCAGGTAATTAAGGCGTTAAATGGCTGCATTGTCAAAGCTTAATTCTTATATAGGCAATCATGGGGTTAATCACACTTGCATAACAAATTTACTTTATTGTATTATACTTTGCATTAACCCCTTTATTATTTATGTGTTCAGGAGAAGCAAGGTCTAAGTCATTGCTAAATAATAACACAGTGGTGCAAGAGCATTTCCAGATCTGCATCCATAAACTGCCCAGGATGTGCAAGATTTTTTTATTTTTACATTAACAGCTATTAAGAGAAATATATTATATAAATATATAAAAATAAATTGTATGGTGTGTTGGAAGCAATTTTGTTTATTGACTGCTTCTGATGGCGCCTTATACCTCAATATCGGCAGCTGTGGTTTCGGCTGCCGAAAATATTTTCGCGTCCCATAGAAAGTATTAGAAGCTGTTAACGTTAAAACACTGTCGGAGGCTGTCAATACATTGAGAAAAATTACACCCAGCTCAACTAGGTGTAAAAGGGGAAAATGTAGCTTTTTGAGACCTATTTCCTATTGAAATGTTAAAACTTGCAAACAATGCAATTGTTTCAATGTAGAAAAAAACTGAAATATGTTATATTTATTGTTGTCCCATTAATAGGAATAGTTGCACTTATATTCTTATGGAAATATCAGTATGTATTTACATATAAAAATATATACAAGCACATATCTACAAAACTCAAACTAGACCTATGCCTAGGGCAGCAATACCTATGATATATATTAAGTGGAAATATAATTATAATAAAAAATAGTTTTGGCTTATAGTTATTATTATTATAAATAAGGGTATGTTTGTTTTTGTTTTCTTTAGAGGTGATCACAGGTAAGAAGCGCTAACATAAATTAAATTTTATTTTATAAGGTTGGGTTACCATAGCAACTAATTGATTTTCAAGAAATCCGACATTAGATGGAAGCGTTAACACAACGTTAACCTACCCCTACATGAAAAGAGTTACTGCATGCAATGCACAAAATATTTAATGAACTTGGTACTAAAATGGAGCCGCAAATTACTTTCAGCAGTCGGCCACTTCGGTAGCTTACAGCTCCATTTTTAAGGACTCAATGGAAGAGAACCCCTATTTGGATGACTCTCTGCAACAAAGATGCCTCTCCTCCACAGCAACGCACCAACAGAGCTAGATAGCTAGAATTTCTAAAATTCAAAGGATCACTAACTTTTTTGCTTACATATGGACCACAAATATCATATAACATACATAAACATAACATAACTTACCTACTTTTTTTACTCCAATGATGCTGCATATAGTTATAAAATATCATTTAATTTTTCTGCGATGACGTCACTAAATCCAGCCCTCAAGTATGGGCCGTACATGTTATAAATCTATGTACAATCAGATGTCGAGTTTCTGAATATCATTATGTCATCCTGCGCATGCACATTTGGATTGTCTAATTCACGCATGCGCAATTGCAAGTGCTAGTGACGTTCATAGAGCTTGCGCATGCGCAATGCGGCTAAGTGCCGCCATATTCCAACCTGGGTTGTCAGCCAGTATTGGACAACCTGCAACGGTACCCACAAAGTGGGTTTGGAAACTAATAAAAATTAAAAATTACATTGTGGTGAAAAAGGTAAATATTTAGAAATAGAAGTGTATTTAAAAGTTTTTTGTTTCTAAATCAATTTTTACTAAGTTTTTTTTTTTTATGATTTTTATTGAGGTTCTTAAATAAGCATATAGACAATTACCATCAATAAGGTATAGGACATAACACAACAGTAATTTATACCATGCTTCTGAAATAAATGCACTCTGATCGAGTCTGTTCCTATGAAACCACTGGGATCTAAAACAGAAATACATCAAGTGTCCTAATAAATGATTACAATTCAATCTGATGCTATACATGAACATTTAAACATATTGGAAAGAAGGACCTCATATTTTCAAATTTCTTCCTAGAAATATTTCCCTTAATGAACATTCAAGACTTTTTGGGCTTAAATATTTGTATAGGAGTTGCTTAGGGAGATATAACAACAAGGTAAACATCAAACGTAAACTAAATATTTGGTTTGTGAGAAAAGAAGATAATGCTAGACAGTCTTGCTCAGCTTGGAAGGAAAAGTAATACCAATATTATTTTGTATTGCAAGATGTAATTGTAAAAAAGGAAATTAAGGTGCGGTATTGGCTAGAGAAACCGCATAGTTCACCCTCATGAAATATGTGGTATATTATTGGGGGGGGGCGAGGTGGTAATTTAAGTATGGTAGGCAAAATATATAAGCAAAGCGCCCTATCTATTCTGAGAGTTGCACGAGCACCTGGGTATCAGAGGACATACAGGAATGAGCTAGTTGAAAGATGAGTCAATGCCATACACTGCACGTGAGAGCCTAGATGTTTGAGGCATTAAACCTAGCACTGGTTAAGTAGCTCATTTATAATGTTATGAAAAAAGGAGACTGTATTGCGGGTATGCCTCTTCTTTCTTCTTTTTTTCCCCCCCTCTTTAAAATATAAAATGGACATATTGGCACTTAAATGTTGCTTCCATCAACTATATACTGTTTAGGAACAAAGGTATATCTCTTATGGGCAGACTGAGCCCTGGCTTATAGAAGACGAAAACATACAAACTGACATGCAGATATATAGACCTCTAAATGCTGGTTATCAGAGCAGTATTTAAAACAAGGACCAGCCTCATTTTATGTATCAAAGCCTGGCAACCTCTTAAAAGGGAATGTAGATTCTAAGAAATTTTTTTTCTAAAGTTTAGGTACATGAATGCCAAAGCAGAAACTAAGATTGCCACGGGGCATGGACCCTATGCCCAGCGGCAGTAGATGTAAAGCCACTTCAATCCCACTCAGGCACTATTTATAGGCAGTAGGCATATAGGTTACTCAGCAAAAACATGTAATTGTTATTCGCATTTAGTAGGACAACTATTAATGTATACCCTATAGAAAGAGTGTGGCTGAAAGTTGGTGCTGCTATTAGTGTGTACCCCAATCTTAGAATCATGTCAGGTTTTATGGTCAGGCTGTGTTAGGAACTAAACTGCTAGTAGTCTTGCCAATATCTATGTATATATATCATTATACAGGGAGTGCAGAATTATTAGGCAAGTTGTATTTTTGAGGATTCATTTTATTATTGAACAACAACCATGTTCTCAATGAACCCAAAAAACTCATTAATATCAAAGCTGAATAGTTTTAAAGTAGTTTTTAGTTTGTTTTTAGTTATAGCTATTTTAGGGGGATAACTGTGTGTGCAGGTGACTATTACTGTGCATAATTATTAGGCAACTTAACAAAAAACAAATATATACCCATTTCAATTATTTATTTTTACCAGTGAAACCAATATAACATCTCAACATTCACAAATATACATTTCTGACATTCAAAAACAAAACAAAAACAAATCAGTGACCAATATAGCCACCTTTCTTTGCAAGGACACTCAAAAGCCTGCCATCCATGGATTCTGTCAGTGTTTTGATCTGTTCACCATCAACATTGCGTGCAGCAGCAACCACAGCCTCCCAGACACTGTTCAGAGAGGTGTACTGTTTTCCCTCCTTGTAAATCTCACATTTGATGATGGACTACAGGTTCTCAATGGGGTTCAGATCAGGTGAACAAGGAGGCCATGTCATTAGATTTTCTTCTTTTATACCCTTTCTTGCCAGCCACGCTGTGGAGTACTTGGACGCGTGTGATGGAGCATTGTCCTGCATGAAAATCATGTTTTTCTTGAAGGATGCAGACTTCTTCCTGTACCACTGCTTGAAGAAGGTGTCTTCCAGAAACTGGAAGTAGGACTGGGAGTTGAGCTTGACTCCATCCTCAACCCGAAAAGGCCCCACGAGCTCATCTCTGATGATACCAGCCCAAACCAGTACTCCACCTCCACCTTGCTGGCATCTGAGTTGGACTGGAGCTCTCTGCCCTTTACCAATCCAGCCACGGGCCCATCCATCTAGCCCATCAAGACTCACTCTCATTTCATCAGTCCATAAAACCTTAGAAAAATCAGTCTTGAGATATTTCTTGGCCCAGTCTTGACATTTCAGCTTGTGTGTCTTGTTCAGTGGTGGTCGTCTTTCAGCCTTTCTTACCTTGGCCATATCTCTGAGTATTGCACACCTTGTGCTTTTGGGCACTCCAGTGATGTTGCAGCTCTGAAATATGGCCAAACTGGTGGCAAGTGGCATCTTGGCAGCTGCACGCTTGACTTTTCTCAGTTCATGGGCAGTTATTTTGTGCCTTGGTTTTTCCACACGCTTCTTGCGACCCTGTTGACTATTTTGAATGAAATGCTTGATTGTTCGATGATCACGCTTCAGAAGCTTTGCAATTTTAAGAGTGCTGCATCCCTCTGCAAGATATCTCACTATTTTTGACTTTTCTGAGCCTGTCAAGTCCTTCTTTTGACCCATTTTGCCAAAGGAAAGGAAGTTGCCTAATAATTATGCACACCTGATATAGGGTGTTGATGTCATTAGACCACACCCCTTCTCATTACAGAGATGCACATCACCTAATATGCTTAATTGGTAGTAGGCTTTCGAGCCTATACAGCTTGGAGTAAGACAACATGCATAAAGAGGATGATGTGGTCAAAATACTCATTTGCCTAATAATTCTGCACACAGTGTACTATTAAAGTACCTTGCGATCTCAAGTTAACAGTGCAAAGAAATTGTGTTTCAATAAGGATTTCAATATGCCAGGGTGCAAGCAATGTACAAAATTAAGTTTATGCGTAGGAAGTACGTGATTACAATGTTCAGCAAACATATAAGCAAAACAGAACAAATATTAACCAAGAATATTTCCATCAAATAACAATGATGCCCATATAAGCCCAGATATCTATAATGGAACCAATGCATGGCATATATGAAGGTTCACCAAACAACCAATATAGTATTAAAATACTGTCTAATAGGGAAGTGCCAACAGTACAAATAGTATATAGTGTGTAGTACAATAGTATAAATAAAAATTCTAAAACAAGTAGGTATAAGTTTCATGCGTGGTTCCTGCTACTTTCAGTATATAAGTGTGTATAGCTGTGTCTGTGTATAGCTATAAATAGGAAATTGGTACACTTCAGTTCTCAGAGGAAACAAGGAACTCTCCTCAAAAGTAGGCAATATGTAAGAGTGTCAGCTAAATACAACCTACCCCACATCCTGCATACATTAGTACTATGAAGAATAAGGAGCTTAACTCAGCATTATATGGAATAGCATGCATGTTAATTGTGGAAAATCTATAGATTAGGTGGTTAACTTAAAGGTTTTAATATATAGGAAAGGTAATGTACTACAGGGGAGAAACATATATTGTGAGTTACACAAACCCCCAAGATATAGGTGTTGGTGCTGTCGCTTGAGACTTGTAATCTAATATATACTACTTTAACTAGCTGTCCAAACTACCTAAATAAACCTGGAAACAAGTGCCCAGTGATAATAAAACTTAACAGCATGAGAGTTTCCTAGACATTGGATAAGCACTGCAATTTAATCACAGTCTATAAGCATATAGAAGTATGTAGGGAATCTAGGCAGAGCAGCTCCGTACACACTGGGCTAGGGGTCATGGAAGGGATACAAGTAGTAAAGAAAAGTAAACTGGAAAAGCACTTAAAACTTTACAAAGTCATTGTCTCTACTATCTCCAATATGCATATGAAGACCTGAGAAGCCAAAGTCAATGAACCTGTGTCCTAGTCCACCAACTCCGGTACAGCAGTGTTCATAGCGTTCCAGGCACCCCTCATCTTCTAACCACCAGGATAAAGATATGTCCAGGAGAAACACCACTGCTAGGTTCCACGTATGGCTGTAGTACTGCAAGGCTGAACAGGCTCTCCGAGTCAGCTGCACCAGGAGATAGGACACTCTGTTGCTGCAAGAATCTTGAAGCGTCCCTAGGGCCTCCACCGGGGTACAAAGGTAAGACAGTGCTGTGCCGCTCTGCATAGTAGTCCTTAATGCCACTCCAGGACTGCAGCTGAAGTCAGGTAACCCTTGTGTCCCCGAACCAAGAAAAAAGCAAGTTCTCCGCTGGTCTTCCGACCTCCAACTTAGCGCCGGGTTCTGATGTTGTAGCTCATCGGCATACAATATCGATTCTGGATTAGCTACGTGCGTGGTAGCGGTGGTGTCCCCTACACGATCTCCCTCTCCTTGCCCCATGCGTATTTGGTCAGACTCAGTAGCAGGTATACATCTAGAAGTGGGCTTGGCAAAAGTCTTACTCAGATACGTTTCGAGAAGCCGGAAGGAGGCCTTCAAAAAACCCAAAGCGACAGTCTTCCAATCCGCCATGGCCACAGCCGGTATAGCTCCTATGGCTTTCTCAGTAGCTTGGTCCAGTAGGCTGGGCGTAAGTACAATTCTGCCGTGCAGGTATTATGAACTGAAAGCCTTGCGATGGCTAATTCTGAGCCTCCATTTACTGCCTCTGCCGTAGCTTGTATCTGCCTAACTGCATCGTAGGGCTTAACACAGTGAACACTTGGCATAGGTACCCAAATTTGGTTTAGATAGGCACTATATGGCAAAACCTTGTAGGGATTTTTAGTTAAATAACAGTATTATAGCTTAGTCCATGTTTTAGCCCCCAATGTCTTCATTAACAGCCAGAGCTCTTGCGATATGCATCCGACATCTTAGGTAGTTGGCTCCACCCCCCTAAGTTTTTTTTATTACAGTGTCCCTTTAACACTGCTCACTGGGAACCAATTAGGAAGTCACTTCAGGAAATGGAACTCAGACCTCAGCACAGTGTCACTGCCTCTGCACACTGTGATTAATCACCTCTGACCCTTCAATAGTCCAAAGAAGCTTGATCAGGAATGATCTTTGTGGAAGGGTAGCAGCCAAGAAACCACTTTTTCAGAAGGGGAACAGGGTGAAAAGTCTAAGATATGCTAAAGCATACAAAGATTTGAGTGATTAGTGGAAAGGGGTATTATGAAGTGACAAATCCAAGTATGAATTTTTTGGGTCCAATCGTTGACAATATGTGAGAAGAAGAGTTGTCGAGAGATGGAAGAATGAGTGCTTGTGGCCTTCAGTGAAACATGGGGGAGGGTCTGTCCTAGTTTGGTGCTGCATTTCTGCCAGTGGTGTTGGCAATATTACAACTGCTGCTTCTTAACTTCCGTTTCAGGCGGAACTGAAACAATGGGGCTCCGAAGCAGCATCCCCTGCTTAATAAATGGATCCCCTACTCTCAACATCATCAAGCCTGTCTGGGATTACATAAAGAGACCAAAGCAACTTGAGGTTGCCTAGATCCACAGACAAACTACTTGGGAGTATATTTAACATAGTGCAAGCAGACATGATACAATGTAGCGTATCATGTCTACTGCACATCAATGCAGTCGGCATTTATCATTGCACTACCAGTTCTTATGAATTGCTGGTGCAATGCCGCCCCCTGCAGATTCGCAGCCAATCGGCCGCTAGCGTGGGTGTCAATCAACATGATCGTATTCAGATAATAAACTCTCTCAAGCTATACTATCTACAAATACAGTCACAAACTGACGATCAGCACGACATACAAAAGTGGCGACACAGAACCTGCCTACAGCCATGTGGACCGACAATCTCTCCGATAACTTGGACTTTCACTTTACAAAAATAGAAGCCATGTTTCAAGCACTGATAGATAAACTGTCCTCAGAGCAAGACATACAAATCCTGATTGACAAACTGACTCTGGCAAGATTTACTGAACCACTCATGCAAAATCGGAAGGAGGGTAAACCACATGTGGCATCACAGAATACAGAGAACTCCCTATCTGATACTGTGCAGGACGGAGAGAAGAAGCCATCAAACACCACTACGAAACCAACAATCACACCAATATCAATAGAAAGTGAGCGCAATATAAAGGAAGACCGACGCAACTATTATGAAATCTGCCTCTCTTAAACTTCAAAAGCAATGGCGAGGGGAAGCACTGCCAAATACCCTAAAATGGCACAGATAAAAGTGTCACACAACCTCCTGAATAGTACCTTGCATGATACCTCAGCATCTATCCCTAACGGCAAGCGAGGCACATCTTCTTTCAAAGCATTGACCTCAGAGCCTGACGAACTGACATGCTGGCAACTGACAGAGTAAAACTCTGATTCGGCGTGGCCGCTTTGGGAGAGCGGGGGGGACTCCCAGAGGGCTGCGGACTTGGACACACCATGCCTCCTAATAAACAGCATTGATCCGGAAAGCAAATTAGACCCCACTCCAAGGATAAGGACTCAATATTTCATCAGACCCAGAAGGGATATCTTCTCTTTTTGCAGACACTGGGACTTGGTTCTATTCTCAAGTAAACCGAGTGGATGTAAGACATGCTTATAATTAACCATAAACTTTAAACCTTAGTTCACAGCATATGAATGGACTCATTGTGATGTTATATACCAATCTGTGTGAAAAAAAAGTTTAAGCCTGAAAGGCATTTGGTTAATAAATCCCTAGTATCGGAATAGATATCGGAATAGATATCTAAATAGCAACTACCAATTTTCCAGGCTCAAAAATACGGCTTTGACAGCTAAAGTCCCTTTACATAAATCAGATGTTAAATAGTCACTTTGCTCCCTGTCCTGCGGCTGGAGACCGAAGCTGCATAGAGGATAGACCATAACACCATGACTATCACGCACCAACACACCCGTAAGGGCATAAAAAGCTGTCTGAACCCTAAAGAATTTTGCATGAACAGTGAGCTCTTATAGCCAAACACCTATAACACCTAATTATAACCTAGGGATATATTTCTAGAACATCTTGATTTGTGGGTTGTTGAGCATCAAGCTCCACATAGCATTGTATAAAAGAGATAGAGTAATCTTCAAAGATTGGCTGTCACTATATATAAGTTTATAGCAATTTATTTAGAAATATTAGTATGTTGGCATAGAGTTATTTTGGTAGGATGGCTGTACATTTGATTCTGGCTACTGCATCTGCTTTCTCAAAGAGAAGAGAGAGTAGAATAATTATTTTTACACACTAGCTAAGTTTAATAAGCAAACAGGGTGCTTTTTTTTTCCTTATGTTTAAGTATCTTTAATTTCCCTCTTATCTAAAACAACCCTGTTATAAATGAGGACAAATGTAATCAAGCCTTCCTATGGTTATCAAGTATGAAGTTAATGCAAATATTTGATGTAACACTTGTACATCTAATTTTTTGTCCTCAATAAAAAAATTAAAAAATTAAAATTGTAGGTTTTACGAGAACCATGTCTATGATTAAGGCAGACATCTGCCAAAACGCGTAAGACTCTATTACAGGCTTGGACTTTTAACCATTGTATCATTTTACCTCCATTTTTGAATAAAGTTGTTTTTTGATTACACACCTGCAGACTCGCTGGTTCTCTTTTTTTTTAAGAGAACCATGAAGAGTTTTAATTCTGGCTTTCATGATATGCACATTGCACAAGCTTCTGGGCCTACCTTAGTACACTCTCATGGAAAAGAGCTACATTTTAATAAAAGATACAAAGAGAAAGATGGAAATATGATAAAATAATTATTATACTTTTTTGGTTTGGCTATTCTTCCACGTGGTGTAAAGTACTAAATAAAAAATTACAAACAATTAAAGGGTAAAAATAATGCAGGTATATAAACGGTAAGTGTAAAAACGTATAAACAGTTTGAAAAAGAAGTTGAAATCACTTCTGTACCAGAAACTTCATTCCTAACCCAAGGTAGCATTTTAACCTTGAGTGGTGAGAATCAGCTATTGCCTGCATAGAAAATGTCTAATGATATTTCTTGAAAGACAAACAACATAAAACATTGCTCCTTGTTATTTTCGTTAATAAAAGATGATGCCCAAAAGATGAACTGCATGAACCTACTGGAGTCACTAGACTTGCTGAAATGTGAATCAACAAAACAGATATAAAGGAATTTTACAACAACATTGGAATAAAATAGTAGGCGCTTGGAAACAAATGCTATGTGCATTTTATTTTTGCAGAGAAATTTCTATATTTTCTTTTATGTAAAATAGTTCAATATATATCTCAGTAGTTTATGCATAGAATGTAAATTCAGCTGGAAAAACTATACATGACAATAAATAACATAAGTGGAAACTCATTATAAGGAAACAGTACATTTCAGCATTTATCCAGAGTGAAGATTGCAATATAAAAATAAAATAACATTTCCCTTGTTATTTTGTTTTCCTATGGCTAAAGCCACTTAATAGCCACATTACAGCATATCTAGTTCTGATTTCTGAGCATCATCATAGTATTTGTTTATCAGACAATGTTTAACTGAGTGTAGAAAGCTTTTAAATGCGGATAATAGGGTAATTTATTTGAACACTGTGATTTCAAAGATGATTTAACAGCTAGACGTTTAGTTCTGAACTCAATCTGTACTTGATACAAAAGAAATATTATATACCAGACACAACAGCATAAAACAGGAGAAGGGTTCAAAAGGTATTTTGTCTTTTTTTTTTATCAATGTAAAGGCATTTAAATATCCCTTATATATAGAAATACAAAGATTTACAAAATATTGTTATTCCTTTCTGTATTTTGTGAGCACTTAGATGCAGGGTATTTATATGCTGTCTATTGAATGAAATTAGCACAAATGGAAAACAAGGTAAAATGAGATATTTATGCTCACTAACTGCACTCATATCTCTGTTTCAACCACCGATTACAAATATAGGGAATTCATCACTTTTTATCACTGTCGTAGTATCCTCCTTTTTATTTTAATTTAATTTGATAAATATCCAGGATTTTTTTTTTCTCCTTATCATGCTATGCAGCATCTGGTTGCAGAAACAGTATGAGTTATTGAATTGTACACCATAGCTTGACTGCAGTGTACAGGAAAATTGTGCATTATTTAGATGTAGTCTGCGTTTGAAATGCCACTTGAAGATTTATCAATAGAGCCAAGCAACACTTGGAGAGGAACTATTGTTTATCAATGAGCATCCAAGGCCACTGGTTGAAGATCTAAGCTTTGAGGCCACTGACCTAGATAAAATATGTACAGTTGTATTTGAGAAATTATTAAAAAAAAATGATAGGCAACCCATGACTTGCAAAGTGTTGGACTTTACATATGGGTTAGGTCTTTAACAAATAAATATTGGCATCAACCCCTATATATTAATTGCTTGTCAGTACATTAACCTCTAGCATCTCCTGCAAACATTCACAGGGATTTAGCACTCTGATAACAAAAAATACTCACAACATCTTAAATGTGGTGTTCATTTCTTTGTGCAACTGTTCTGAAAGCAGGAAATAATATGATACAATGCAAAAAATGGTGCAGTTAAAGTCCCCAACAGTGTTACTATATGACAAAATGCATGAAAAACTAAATGGATTAAAAACAAATATGATATTTTCTCTCAACACAAAGGAAAAATACTGGGTATGAAATTATGGACATAGGATCTAGAGCAGATGTCTCTAGCCTTAACATATAAGCGTCTACAATAGGTCTTTTTTATTTTATGGCCCTTTTTTTAAACTAGCAATCAGAATGATAAATTCTAATGACATCCAGAAAAAGGTCAGATTAAGTGGGAAACAATGTGCTTATATTTTGTTTTACATAGAAATACATAAGGTAGACTGGTTGTACGGCTTCTAGCGCCCTTTGACTTTTGGGAGAGTTTTGGTGCCTCATAAAGCTTCTGTGTTTCTGTGTCTGGTGTCAGACTACTGCTAAAATGTATTTGTCTCCTAATTTACTAATCTGTAAAAAAGAGATACAAATAAAAAGTAGAAAATTAAAATTTTAGTTCTGAGACTGAGGGCCGATTATCAAAAACTTGCCAGCCTGGAGAGAAATCATGCAAAAAAATTAGATTTTTTTATTGTTATGTATTTAAATCTCCTTCAAATGCAGAACCCTAAATAGCAACATAAACAGTTCTCAGACAAAAAGTTTTGAGGGACCTTGCAGTTCTGACAAGACTTTTTAGATCATTTTGCCAGACAAAAGAGCTTTAGAGAATAAAGTCCTCAGTTTAGTAGTATATGTGAAATGATAAATCTAGAATACTGTCAGAAGGACCGAGAACCCCTTGAAATTGCATTAACATTGAATATATATGGAAACGATTGAATTGTTATTTTCTATAGTAATTATGTTTTGATAGATCTTTACAGTGTGTTTAGTTGAGCCTATTGACACAAAGTAGAGTAAGAATGTCTTGTTCCTGGTTTGATAAACTGACACCATAGATTGGAGATAAACATTTAACAGATGGTACCTCTACTAGCATATTTGTGGCTCCTTCAGTATGAAGCTTACCGGGATGTTTGTTGTTGATAATAACTCAGACTTTTTACCTAATTGAAGATCATACTTTAAAATCTGATTCATCTACATTTTTCTTCTTATATTTTTTGAAAGTGAAATAATAGGAGTCTTTTATTATTTTACATTTCAATAATTAACAAGTATTTTAAGATCACATTGAATTATTAATCAAATTATTTATATATTCTTTGTCTTCATAAATAGATTTAAAGGCAGTACGCTAAGTAGGCTTGTGTTGTTGATTTTTATTATATTCTGTTAAGTTTTGAAACTAAAGGAGGTTGATGAAAATAATTGATTAGGATATTTTATACAGTGCAAACATAAAGACAAGAACATAGACTAGAATGTGCACAGATGTAGGAATCATATTAGAGTTGGCCTATGCACTGTTTTATAAAAATGGTTTCTTTTCCTGTCAAAGCTTTAATTGGAAGCCAGTCATTCCTCTTAGGTAAAGAGAAAGCATAAGACATTGATGTATTAAACAGATGCTGACAAGGGAATTTGTTAAAAAAAAAAGTTCACATGTTCATTGTTACTACACAGTTTGTAGAATCCAGGCTAAATTATAGTTATTAAAAAGACTCACTTTAAAACTTTTTTTTTCTCAGCTGTAAGTGACCTTCAGGATAAAAGAAATGAACAGCGGCCATGTGCTTTTACCTAAATGGAAAAAAATACGCTTTTCAAGAGATTACCTATAAAAATGGATTAATCTTACACAAAGAATAAAATGATATTTTGCACAACCATATGAACTAATATTAGGCCAGATTACAAGTGGAGCATTATTTAACTGTGCTAAAAGTAAGATTTTTGCATGCGTCGGCTAGCTCTTGTATCAGAAGTTGAAAGTAAACTGTTTTTGCTCATGTTCTAAACCGACAACCGTAAAAAGCCAAACTTAGAATATCGCGCACGCATAATTTTTTCCCCCTTAGAAGTTATTGGAGCAAAAAAAGTGGGAAAACAAACCTAACACCCCACTCTTGCGCTAGCCCGATCGGATATTCTCAAGTGCTCTAACCCGACATGAAAATATAAATATTTTACATTACAATGTTCTTCACACAGAAGAATATGTTCTAATTATTCATAAATACATAGTTCCATATATATCTGATGGTATTTTGGTACAATATATTTATATGCCTATATATTAAGATGATTATATATAGGTATAGTTGAACGACAAATTGAACCCGGCATGAAAGGGTTAAACTATCAATGAGTGTTTTTTTGTTTGTTTTTTCCAATAAGAACTTCTTTTATCACCCCATTTACTTAGTAAAAATATGCAGGTAATTTGCAATTGAAAAAGGAAAAATAAAGTTACAATCTGCCCATTTGTGGGCGCGCAATAAATAAACAACCATTACAAACGAGCTTGACGTAGCAATTAGTGCTTATAAAATATTCCCCAAATGGCCCCAAAATACAGTGTTGTGCATTTTATTAAAAAATAAAAATTGTACCATTTAAGTTTTTTTATAAAATAACTGCACTAGGCAGTGGCGGGAGTGAAAAGTGCCTTTACTTTGCAGTCTATGGGAACAGTGTGTTCCCAGTAAATATATATGTACTGTATATGATTAAATATGTGTTAATATGTGTATATACACATATTAACACATAAATATATATGTATATAATCATATACATATATATTTATATTTGCTGCCATCGCTGTGCTACTTACCCCCTTCACTGCGCTTAGGTTCTGATGACATCAGAATGAGGCTCCTATCTGACATATAGGAGTGTAGGAACTTTCCCATGCTTGGGGTGTGCTAGCCGTAATGCAGTGATAAAAGGTAAATCATTTTTGCACCCCCAAACAGGAAAGACATTCTACACATGTGACTCATCCTGTGTCGTATACTTGATTAAATATCCGTGTTCTAAGATCTACATAGGTGAAACGGTTAGAAAGGTGCCAGACAGGATGAGTCAACACATATCTAATATTAGATGTAGAAACACCAGAGCTCCTGTGTTAAGCCATTTTATTGAAGCAAATCATAACATAAGCCAGTAATTGATAGAGTAGGTAAATTAAGGAGAGGTGGCGATAGGGGATTATTACTTAAACATGAGGAATCCATTTGGATACATAAATTACAATCCATGATACCTAAAGTAAAATAGGGAGTTGGACATCTCAGTATTCCTTTAACACTAAATATATAATATAGAGGTAAGATTAAAATACATCAACAAGTCAGAGTTTTTGGTTTTATGTTAAATATTTAGTTTTGTGATTTTGAATGTTAACCACTAGGTGGTGGTATTGCATATTATGAGTGAAGCAGCAAGGTAAGGGTTAATATGAGAACCCTATATAAGGCTATTCACATGTGTATTGTATTAGCATGATTAAGGGAGACTATCCCGAAACGTTGCTCGACATTTATGCTGCTGTATTGTAAAAGATATTTCATTAACCCCTTAAGTACTAAGACTTCCCCAAAATGCCAAAGCATTTTTAGCATTTTTGCCATCACTACATTTAAACAGAAATAGAGCCTTGTTTTTATTAATTACCTATCAAAACTATATATATTTTTTAGTAGACAACCCAAAGTATTGATCTAGGCCCATTTTTGTATATTTCATACAACCATTTCACCGCCAAATGCGATCAAATAAAAAAAATTGTTAACTTTTTCACAAACTTTGGGGTTCTCACTGAAATTATTTATATACCGCTTTTGCAATCATGGCACAAATGGGTATAAAAGCTTCTCTGGGATCCCCTTTGTTCAGAATTAGCAGACATATATGGCTTTGCTATTGCTTTTTGGTAATTAAAAGGCTACTAATTGCATCTGCACGCCACACTTCTATTATTCACCCCCTTCTCAAGTACTGGCAGACAGTCTGCCAATAAAAAATAAAACTTTATGTTTCTTAATTAATATTTTTTTTTCTGCAGTATAGGATCCTCCCTGACCCCTCCCATCCCAAAATAGCTCTCTAACCATCCCCCTTCTAACTACTGCCGCCATCTTAGGTACTGGCAGCTGCCAGTACCAATAAACCCCAATTTTGTATGTATTATTTTTTTTTTGTAGTGTAGCTGCCCCCCTCATTTCTCTAACCCTCCCCCTCCTAGATCGATATCCCCCTCCAGCATTTGGCTATTCTGCTCCTTACAGCAGCAATTTCCACTCTAATGGATGCCAAGAATTTACCAAAATATCTAGAATAAAGTCAGTATAGTGTCTCAAAGGTTTAAGAATTTGGAGTTGAAATTCCATTGGGAAGGACATAATCACCCTATCCCACTTAGACAAAAAAAAAATTTACCTTGTTCTCCGCAGAGTTCACCACAACATATTGCTCTATTGCTATTTGAAATCTGATCTCTTTTAGAAAAGAGGAGAAACTTGGGACATTTTTAAATCAATTGTCTGGCGATAAAGATAGCTGTATAAACTAAGGGGGGTAGTTATCAAGCCGTCAACCTCAAATACGCTGGAATTTCACAGCGTATTTGTGGCAAGGCTGATTCGCCTTAGTTATCAAAGGCTAGAGACCGGCAAAAGTAGAATTTTGTGACGTAAGTTTCGATCCGCCGGACTTAGTCCGACACAGATCGATTCTTACGTCACTACAGATGTTCCGCACACAAGTGCGGCACAATCTGACTACTTTTGCTAGTTATCCAAAAACTTGCAGGTACGCTCGGCACTTTTCCGGCCCAGCGTACCTGGTTTTCAATCCGCCGTCCTGGAGGCGGCGGATCCCATAGGAATCAATGGGAGTCTGACCATAGCGAAAGTTCATGTTCGCTGCTACCAGACATCCCATTGATTCCTATGGGAGCTGTCTGCACCTAACACCCTAACATGTACCCCGAGTCTAAACACCCCTAATCTGTCCCCCCTACATTGCCGCAACTAAATAAATGTATTACCCCCTAAACCGCCGCTCCCGGAGCCCATCGCCACTATAATAAACATGTTAACCCCTAAACCGCCGCTCCCTGACCCAGCCGCAACTATAATATATGTATTAACCCCTAAACCGCCACTCCCTGACCCCGCCGCAACTATAATATATGTATTAACCCCTGAACTGCCGCTCCCAGACCCCGCCGCCACCTACATGATACCTATTAACCCCTATCCTGCCCCCCTATACCGCCGCCCTCTATAATAAAGTTATTAACCCCTATCCTGCCGATCCCGGACCTCGCCGCAACTAAATAAATAGTTTAACCCCTAAACCGCCGCTCCCAGACCCCGCCGCAACCTATATTAAACATATTCACCCATATTCTGCCCCCCTACACCTATAATACATTTATTAACCCCTATCCTGCCCCCCCTACACCGCCGCAACTGTAATAAAATTATTAACCCCTAAACCTAAGTCTAACACTAACCCTAACACCCCCCAACTTAAATATTAATTAAATAAATCTAAATAATATTTCTATTATTAACTAAATTAATCATATTTAAAACTAAATACTTACCTTTAAAATAAACCCTAATATAACTACAATATATTGTAGCTATCTTAGGATTTATATTTATTTTGCAGGCAAATTTCAATTTATTTTAACTAGGTACAATAGCTATTAAATAGTTATTAACTATTTAATAGCTACCTAGATAAAATAAAGAGAAATTTACCTGTAAAATAAAAAAAAAAATTCCCTACCCTATTCTAAATTAAAAAAGTTCAAAGCTCTTTTACCTTACCAGCCCTTAAAAGGGCCTTTTGTGGGGCATGCCCCAAATAATTCTGCTCTTTTGCCTGTAAAAGAAAAATACAACCCCCCCAAAATTAAAACCCACCACCCACATACCCCTAATCTAACCCAAACCCCCCTTAAATAAACCTAACACTACCCCCCTGAAGATCATCCTACCTTGAGTTGTCTTCACCCAGCCGACCCACTGATGGAAACGAAGAGGAGATCCGGAGCGGCAGAAGTGATCCTCCAAGGGGTGCTGAAGAAGTCTTCCATCCGATGAAGTCATCATCCAGGCGGCGCTGAAGAAGTCTTCCATCCTTGGCGATGTCATCTTCCAAGCGACGCTGAAGAAGTCTTCCATCCGGGCGATGTCATCTTCCAAGCGGCACTGAAGAAGTCTTCCATCCGGGCGTTGTCATCTTCCATCCGGGCGATGTCATCTTCCAAGCGGCGCTGAAGAAGCCTTCCATCCGGGCGATGTCATCTTCCAAGCGGGGTCTTCAATCTTCTTTCTTCAGGATCCATCTTCATCCCGCCGATGCGGAACATCTTTCTTTCCCGACGGACTAACGACGAATGAAGGCTCCTTTAAGGGACGTCATCCAAGATGGCGTCCCTTCAATTCCGATTGGCTGATAGGCCAATCGGAATTAAGGTAGGAAAAATCTGATTGGCTGATTGAATCAGCCAATCAGATTGAAGTTCAATCCGATTGGCTGATCCAATCAGCCAATCAGATTGAGCTTGCATTCTATTGGCTGTTCCGATCAGCCAATAGAATGCGAGCTCAATCTGATTGGCTGATTCAATCAGCCAATCAGATTTTTCCTACCTTAATTCCGATTGGCTGATAGAATCCTATCAGCCAATCGGAATTGAAGGGACGCCATCTTGGATGACGTCACTTAAAGGAGCCTTCATTCGTCATTAGTCCGTTGGGGAAGAAGGATGTTCCGCGTCGGCAGGGATGAAGATGGATCCTGAAGAAAGAAGATTGAAGACCCCGCTTGGAAGATGACATCGCCCGGATTGAAGACTTCTTCAGCGCCGCTTGGAAGATGATATCACCCGGATGGAAGACTTCTTCAGCGCCGCCTGGATGATGACTTCATCAAATGGAAGACTTCTTCAGCGCCCCTTGGAGGATCACTTCTGCCGCTCCAGATCTCCTCTTCGGTTCCATCGGTGGGTCGGCTGGCTGAAGACAACTCAAGGTAGGATGATCTTCAGGGGGTAGTGTTAGGTTTATTTAAGGGGGGTTTGGGTTAGATTAGGGGTATGTGGGTGGTGGGTTTTAATGTTGGGGGGGGTTGTATTTTTCTTTTACAGGCAAAAGAGCAGTTTTCTTTGGGGCATGCCCCACAAAAGGCCATTTTAAGGGCTGGTAAGAGCTTTGAACTTTTTTAATTTAGAATAGGGTAGGGAATTTTTTTTATTTTGGGGGCTTTGATATTTTATTAGGGGCTTAGATTAGGTGTAATTAACTTAAAATTGTTGTAATATTTTTTAAATGTTTGTAACTTATTTTTTTTATTTTTTGTAACTTAGCTTTTTTTATTTTTTGTACTTTAGTTAGTTTATGTAATTGTATTTATATTTTACAGGTTAATTTCTCTTTATTTTAGCTAGGTAGCTATTAAATAGTTAATAACTATTTAATAGCTATTGTACCTAGTTAAAATAAATTGAAAGTTACTTGTAAAATAAAAATAAATCCTAAGATAGCTACAATATAATTATTATTTATATTGTAGCTATATTAGGGTTTATTTTAAAGGTAAGTATTTAGTTTTAAATAGGATTAATTTAGTTAATAAGAGAGATATTATTTAGATTTATTTAATTAATATTTAAGTTAGGGGGTGCTAGGGTTAATGTTAGACTTAGGTTTAGGGGTTAATAAATTTATTACAGTGGCGGCGGTGTAGTGGGGGGCAGGATAGGGGTTAATAAATATATTATAGGTGGCGACGGTGTAGGGGGGGCAGATTAGGGGTTAATAAGTTTAATATAGGTTGCGGCGGGGTCCGGGAGTGGCGGTTTAGGGGTCAAACTATTTATTTAGTTGCGGCTAGGTGAGGGATCAGCAGGATAGGGGTTAATAACTTTATTATAAGGGCGACGGTATAGGGGGGGCAGGATAGGGGTTACTAGGTATAATGTAGGTGGCGGCGGTGTCCGAGAGCGGTGAGTAATATAGGATCTATTTAATAATTTAGATTAAATAATTTTTATTTGAATTTTCATTTGGAATTAGAAGCAAAAACATAAAGAATAAAATTAAAATAACATGTGAAGACAAGAAATAGTGATGTGTCACAGTCTATCTTTCTTAACATCCAATTATAAAATAAACATACATCTGATTATGTTTTCTTGACCTTGTGCTGAAAAGAGTATGTCCACTAAGCGTGGAAGCAATCTAATCAGAGGTCACATTATAGGCCTTGATGTAAGACCGCAAAACAATAGAAAAGAGAAGAGAGAGAGGGAGAAGAAGAAGAAATCTCCTGTTAAGGATCAGAAGAGATTAAAATATTACCCTCAGACCTTGGCACACCTTTATAGTTTTTCAATACCTTCTTGTATATATGCCTAGCTGCTAACCTCCCTTATCCTAAAGTCTATCTATGTGAGGTGTTGCAACTCTATGGGTTTCTGAGTCTAATAGAGTCAAATACAATCCAATAATACCAAATTTTCTGAAAGACTTCTTGGTTGTCTTGTAATATTGCTGCTTAAGCTGACATGTCATGGTAGTGTCTGATCTTGCGTAGTATTTCATCCCATGTTGGGCCTCTCACTTTCCAGTATCGAGCTATGCAGATCCTTGTGGCTGTGCAAGTGATCCTAATGAATTGATTTATATGATTGTTAAATTCCTTGAGTCTGATATGTAGAAGTGCTTGGCCCCTAGTTAATGTTACATGACTATTCAGGACTGAGCTAAGAAACTGTGAGAGTCTATTCCAAACACCTTGCACAAGAGGAAAATCCCACCACATGTGCCTATATGTGCCTACATGACCGCATCCTCTGTAACAAAGTCTGGAGCCATTATTAGTCGAGTGGTATGTTATCAGTGGCGTGAGATACCACCTGAAGCTAGACTTGATACAGTTTTCCCCCATGTCTGCGCTTAGTAATCCTTTTCGCGAATTAAACAGCACCTCATTCCATGTCTTAATGTCTAACTCTAGCTCTAGATCTGATTCCCACTTAAAGGGACAGTCTAGGCCAAAATAAACTTTCATGATTCAGATAGAGCATGTAATTTTAAACCATTTTCCAATTTACTTTTATCACCAATTTTGCTTTGTTCTTTTGGTATTCTTAGTTGAAAGCTTAACCTAGAAGGTTCATATGCTAATTTCTTAGACCTTGAAGCCCACCTCTTTCAGATTGCATTTTAACAGTTTTTCACCACTAGAGGGTGTTAGTTCACATATTTCATATAGATAACACTGTGCTCGTGCACGTGAATATATCTGGGAGCAGGCACTGATTGGCTAGACTGCAAGTCTGTCAAAAGAACTGAAAAAAGGGGCAGTTTGCAGAGGCTTAGATACAAGATAATCACAGAGGTTAAAAGTATATTATTATAACTGTGTTGGTTAAGCAAAACTGGGGAATGGGTAATAAAGGGATTATCTATCTTTTAAAACAATAAAAATTCTGGTGTAGACTGTCCCTTTAAGTTGCAATGGAGATTTAGTAGTAGATGTAACTGTCTGGAGTGTTTGGTATAATTGTGTAATGGTTCCCCTAGACCTGGTATTGGTGCAAAATAATTTTTCTAATATGGTATTTGATTTATTCTCTACTCGAGACAGAAAGTGTTGGAGAGTGGAGAAAATTTGTAAGTATAAGAACCACTGTTGCTTTATAGGGTTAAGTTTGTCTTATAGTTGATTGTAAGTTAGCGGTTTGCCCTTATCTTATAAGTCTGCGATCCTATACAGTCCTCTGTTTTCTCATTTTGCTATAGTCAGGGCTTGACTTGATGGGACTATTCATTTAAGTGGAGTCCTAATTGAATAAATGGGTAAAATTTTGAGGGATGAGGTTAGTCTAGTCCATGTTTTGATCATAAAGTCAGTGACCGGTGACCTAAGATGTTCGCGTGACTTAATGATTTGTGGTTGCCATATAACTAATTTGCGGGGATAAATTTCAGACATGTCTGATTCTAGTGTTGTCCATCTAATTTCATCCTCTAATTTGTTTATAAGAGTGGTTTGTGCTAATCTGGCTGCCTGAAAATAGTGTCTTATGTTCGGGGTCCCTACTCCCCCCTCTTGTCTATGTCTGGTTAGAATAGCTTTCGCGATCCTAGCTTTTGTCTTGCCTCTAATGAAACCATTTATGCGGTAACAGAGACAATGGACAGCCCTGACGCGTACCATTAAGAATCGCAAATTTGTCTGATTGGTGACCCATAGCCTTAACACATGCAGTGGGATTCGAGTAAATACTTTTGATTGCCGTGATAAATGACCCCTTGAAACTTATCCAGGACAGCACTGACTGCATATAATCCCAGTCCACTCTGTCGAACGCCTTCTCCGCATCCAATGCGAGGAGCAGAGAAGGCGTCCTTGTCATGTGTAAGTAGTCTATCAGAGAAATAATTCTTCTAATATTGTTGGGAGTTTCCCTGTTTTTAATAAATCTGACCTGGTCGGGGTGAATCAGCTTTGGGAGTAATTGTTTTAGTCGATTGGCTAAAAGTTTCGTAAATATCTTTATGTCCTGATTTATTAAAGAAATAGGTCTGTAATTTTGACATAATACTCTGTCTCTACCTGGTTTGATAGTAACTAAAATTTTAGCCTCTAAGAGTTCTGGGGGCATGGGAAGACCTTGTAGAATGTAGTTACAGAATTTGACCAGATGTGGTATGAGAGAAGATTTGAACAATTTATAATAATCTCCAGGGAAGCCGTCAGGACCTGCCGCCTTTCCCGGTTTTAAATCTCTAATCACATTGTGTATCTCTATAGCTGAAACCTCTGATGTCAAGGAGTCTAGCTCATGTTGGTTAATTTGGTGGAGTTTAGCCTCTGCTAGAAAATCATTCAACAATTTATTTGTCATGTCTGATTTTTCTACTCTTTTACCATCATATAGTGTGCTGTAGTATTCTGCGAAGGTATTAACAATTTTCTCTGGGTGTGATGTGGTTACCCCTGTAGATGTGCGTAAAAAGGGTATAGATATATCCTTTGTTCTGTCTCTAATTTTAAGTACCTATCGGGTTTGTTAGCGTAGATAAAGTATTTCGATTGGAGTCTCACCCCTGTTCTAAGCGACTGTTCATTGAGCAACTTGTCCAGTTTCTGTCTCCTATCTAGTAACGTCTTATATGTTCTAGGTGAGTTGGTCGATTTATGAAGTGACTCTAATTGTGCTATTTCATGTTGGAGAGAATTGTAGAGTATTTTCGCTTTACGCCTGGATTGGGATTTCAACTGGATGAGAAGACCCCTTAACACTGATTTATGTGCTGTCCACACTTGGATTGGGTTGGTCACTGACTCTGTCTTAATGTGCCAATTTTCTAGCATTTGTTGAAGGATGTATTCTTTATGTATTGGATTTTTTATAACTGTGGGGTCATATGTCCAGCTTCTAGTAGAATTTAATGGGAGGAGGCCCGTTATTTTAATTTGTATAATGGAATGGTCAGACCACACACATGGAAATATTCTTGAGTACTCTAGGTTGGCTAACATTCTCTGGCTCAAAAAAATGTAGTCTAATTTATAGTATTTGCGATGTGCTGCTGAAAAAAAAGTGTGATCTGTGGTGTCCCCATACAAAGCGGTCCAAGTGTCTATCAAATTATGACCCTCCATGCTACTAAGGATAGATTTTATTTTCTTAAATAACAATGAAAAAATTTCCCAAACTGATACTAGTGTGTCTCTACAAATGTAATGTTCCAAACCAAATCCGTGGAGTCTTCAATAAATCACAAAGGTCAATTTAGTTGTAGTGGTAATTGCCCCAGCAGGTCTACACAGCAACCACCCCCAGTAATGAGGAACAAAGGGCATCCACCATCGCGGAATAGAGTGAAACAAACTCACCCTTCTGCCGATATCCTCTCCGGTTCTGGACGATTAAATGCTCCAAGGCTGTACAAGGTATGCGCTGATAGAGATCCTCCGCTTGGCGTGTAACGCCACTGATGTTTCTCTGTTTCAAGCGTCCCTGCACCTAGGCATGACGTCCAAACTGGGGGTGTATGTGAAGCTGCGAGTCCATTGGCTGAACCGCTCTGTAGTGAATCCTTCGTGTCAAGACGATCTGCTTCCAAACTGAAGCAAATTACACCTAGTAGGTAGGATCGGGGTTTTAAACGGAAAGAGGCTGCAAAGAGGATTCCTTGTAATCCAATGTATAAATAGCAGGAAAAGAAGAGTGCAACCTCATCCGGTAAAAAAGTTCATCTTTATTATTTAAAGTACATGGATAAAATTCCAGCAGCAGCAGGAAACATAGAACAGGGATGAAAAGGTCTGACTAGTTTCGGCTATTCAGCCGTAATCGTAAACCTGTACATCTTAAAATTGTATCGGTTTAAAAAGACTTTACTATTCTCTGATTGGTTGAAGAAAGGGCGTTGTTTGCTAAAGCATATTAACTCCATAAGTACTGAAAGTGTAGTGGGAGCTAGATGACTGTTTATACTAAATCAAGGAGTTTTTTTTTAAAACTATTGCACACCAGTATGTTCTTGAAATGACATAGTTTATATATACAGAAAGAAAGGAGGTTAGAATAATACCCAAGCAATTCATAAATCCCTATATTTGAGCAGACATTTGGAGGGGTTCTAAAATTTTACCATACTAGTGATTACAATGCTGCATAGACATACCATTCCCCTTTTCTTCTTTTCCTTTCCCTTTTATACAAAAATTCAAAAATGTATCTCATTTCACATGTAAATCAAAGACAAGGGTAATATATACACATAAATGTATCCATAATACAATACATTGATCTGAATTGACCAATACGGGAACACTTGTGTTACATTAAGAACAAAGTAACATGCTCAGCACTCTCCAGACACTTCATTGAAACACATGCATGTCATGTCAATACCTTCAAATGGAGGGCTATTGAAGTAATAAAAAAAAACGTTCAGGGGGGGAGACAAGGATATACTCCTAGCCAGACGTGAAACCTTCTGGATGTTTAAATTAAGGACACGAGTCCCTGATGGATACAATTCAGAATTCGATTTGATTAACCATTGGCAATAAGCCGATGAATTGGCTATAATTTTATCTACCTATGAGGTTGTACCCTTTATCTATCATCACAGCATGTGATTATTTATTTATTCTACTATCTATCATCACTTTATGTGACTGTTTACCCTCATTTGTTTGTAGAAGCGGCAAGACCTGCCCAGTCCAGCCAACCGTTTACCCTTTACACGTTTTGGGCCGCCTGCGGCCGGCATCCCATTATGTGATCACATAATCTTATGTACTTGTAGAAGCGATATTATCTGTACTGCATAGCCAACTGCATACTATCCACACGCCCTGGAGCACCTGTGCCCGATATCCCACCTTGGAGTTTTCTCCTATCCTATACATATAATATCCTTTCATTTTCCCAAGTCATAAACATGGATAACACTCTCTACACCATACGATAGGGGTTCATATGACTCTGACAAGTCATACATATACACTATAGATTGTGTACTATAAGAATTTGTACCATCCTAAATATTATCACTGATATTTTCTAAATAGCTACAGGTTTGGTGTTATTTGAAACTTATTTGGGCCCTAATGGCTCGGAGCTCTTAGTTTCTGCCTACTGTTAGTCATAAGACAATTGGTGTCCTTTACACCTTACATCTGTGTATATGTCCTTAGCTTATTAGTTTATTATCACTATACTCCATAATTGCTTAGTACCCTTACATACATATATAATACATGATCTGTCTGGAAGAATAAATTGTTTTAAGATACCACAAAATACCAGAATTATAGAGTTCACTATGTCCTAGATGAAGCCAAATGCTTATCATCAGTTCTGCTTTAACTAAAGACAATGTATACGTGGTTATTTGAGGTAGCTTTATCTATGAATAGGTTAAATACAATAGGATTCCTTCAGACACTTGTATAATTCTGGCTATTTATAGGGGGCTATTTTGGTCAATTCAGATCAATGTATTGTATTATGGATACATTTATGTGTATATATTACCCTTGTCTTTGATTTACATGTGAAATGAGATACATTTTTGAATTTTTGTATAAAAGGAAAAGGAAAAGAAGAAAAGGGGAATGGTATGTCTATGCAGCATTGTAATCACTAGTATGGTAAAATTTTAGAACCACTCCAAATGTCTGCTCAAATATAGGGATTTATGAATTGCTTGGGTATTATTCTAACCTCCTTTCTTTCTGTATATATAAACTATGTCATTTCAAGAACATACTGGTGTGCAATAGTTTCCAAAAAAACCTCCTTGATTTAGTATAAACAGTCATCTAGCTCCCACTACACTTTCAGTACTTATGGAGTTAATATGCTTTAGCAAACAACGCCCTTTCTTCAACCAATCAGAGAATAGTAAAGTCTTTTTAAACCAATACAATTTTAAGATGTACAGGTTTACGATTACGGCTGAATAGCCGAAACTAGTCAGACCTTTTCATCCCTGTTCTATGTTTCCTGCTGCTGCTGGAATTTTATCCATGTACTTTAAATAATAAAGATGAACTTTTTTACCGGATGAGGTTGCGCTCTTCTTTTCCTGCTATTTTATTTTCTTATTAGCCCTATTTTGTAAGCCTGAGGTTCGTGTATGTGTGATTGGCCCATGAGTAAAAAGAAAAACATTAAAGTCTCCGGCCATAAAAATTCTAGTCGAGTTCCAGCTCGTCAGGAGGTGAGACACCTCGTGAAAAAATTGGTCTTGTCTCTCATTACGGGCATACACGTTACAAAACACTACCTCTACTTTGTTTATATGTCCCTTGATAATTAAATATCTCCCTTCCTTGTCAATAGTAGTATTGGTGGGATGAAAATTTAAAGAAGAGTGAAACAGGATGGATATTCCTCTTTTTTTTATCTGTAGTTGTATGGTAGTGGGTGGGGAACTGTCTTGCCCAGAAGTTTGGTATATAATGGGATGGGAAGTGCGTTTCCTGTAAAAAAAACTACATTTGCAACTAATCTTAGGTACTTAGCTAGTGCTTTTCTTCTCTTAGAGTCTGAGTTCAAGCCCCTGACATTGTGAGATATCAAGATAACATTAGGTTTAGACATTTACGTGTTTGTTAAGTGGTGGTATCTTATGATAGCATATAGAAACCTGTTTGTGTGGTGTGGTTTCAGAGAGCTCACCTAATCCTAGATTCCCCCAGGTTCTCTGGTCAGGGTTCATATAGAGCTGAGATGTAAGTTGTGGCCAAGGTCTCACAAGTGAGGGCAAACAATAGTAGAGAGAAAGGAGAGAAAAAGCAGAAGTCTGAAAGGTAAAGAAGACAAGATTAATTACATGACATGGATCATAAATTGTCATAAAAAACATTAATAAACAAAAACAAGAGCATAAGAATACACTCGTTAAAGAACATTACTATGTAGTGGGGTAAAACTGTAGAACATTCCGGATGCCATCATCCTCCTTCTAAAAGAATTTATTAACTATCAAGGGATTATATATGTAATGAGATATTAACAATTATCTACTCTATATCTTCTCAATAGGAGCAGGCTTAGGGGGACCTGATATTTCTAAGGACCTGGATTTTAAATTAATAGAACAAACACAACTGAGTGAAGGTTGGTAATTAGTATAACTTAAATACGGCACACTCTCCAACCCATATTTGGGGATCTTTCTCTGTCGGCCGTAGCTTCCTCGAGGATAGGTCACCTGCAGGAGGAAGAAAACAAAGAGAAAAAGAAAATAACATTTCCAATGCATTAGCTTTAGTCCTTCATTTGTTACTCCACCCCCTACTCGGGACCCTAGTCCACTGTGGTCTTTGTGATTTTAGGTTGATATGCTGAGGTCTGATTGTTGCCTCCGAGTATGTGTTTTCTGGAATGGTTGGAACCTCTAAGTTCAATGCTGAACAGATGTCGGGGATCCCCTCACCATCTCTTAGTGTCAGAAGCTTGTTATCCTTAGTGATGTACAAAGCAAAAGGATAGCCCCATCTGTACTGAATTTGATGCTTCCTCAGTAAGGAGGTCAGAGGTCTCAGAGATCCTCTTCTTTGTAGTGTCCTTGTACTTAGGTTCTGGAAAAAGTGTACCACATTGCCTTGAAATTTAAACGTCGTTTTTTTGGCTGCCTCCCGCAGGATTTTTTCTTTCTCTGGATAGCGTAGAAATGCAACTATCACATCCCTGGGGGGAAGGTCCGCTCTGGGTTTGGGCTTTAATGCTCTATGAGCTCTTTCTATCTCTATTTCTGTTGAGGGGTCCACACCTGTTATTGCACAGAACAGCTGGTGTAGATAAGTAGGTAGATCCTCATTGTTGATAGATTCAGGGATACCCTTTAGGCGGATATTACACCGCCTGCTGCGATTTTCCATGTCCTCTAACTTGCCGAGTAATTTTGTGACTACCTGTTGCTGCTCAGACACCTGTTGAACTGCCATTTCCACATCTTCAACAAGATTATCTCTGTTCTCCTCAAAATTCTCTACTCTCATGCACAGGTCAGAGATATCTTTTTTAAATATCATTTAAACTGGCGGTCATAGAGGTATGCATGTTATCGATTTTTGTCCATAGCTTGTCAAAATTAGATGTTATGTCTTGTTTAGACACAAGATGGAGAATGTCAGCTCTGGTCAATGGGGTATTATCTCCTGTAAGGTCTGGTGTCCTCGAGGTAGGCTCATCATTCATTTCTGGCTCATGACCCTCGTCCAGAGTTTTATCTCCTTGCGACGGTTTAAAATATGTATGTACTGAGGAATTTCCCCCCCAAGCTTCTCCATTTTAGATAATCTTCTGGAGGCCATAGTATCCTCCTTTTTTTATATATATATATTGGAACTTGTAGGGTGCAAATCTCTTCTGAGACAGCTAATTCAGTGTGCATAAGAGCCAGTATTATTGTGTTTGTAATGATTCTGACCTGCTATGCAGCGGCACATTCCCCTTTGGTCACTGATTACTGCGCTTGGGATCGTTAGGGCAAACCCCCAGTTATGTTAGTAAATGGTATGTCAAATCTTGTCTGGGCTCCCCTTTGCCTAAAGATCTGGTTAGGCCCTCAAATGTAGAAGAAGAAAAAAACAGCGATTTACTTTTTGATCGCAAAATCCCAGATATTGTTATAGGAACTCAGGTAGAATATAAAATGTATGGAACTTAAGAAAAAGCAGCTTATCTCATTAATAAGCAGAAGTGAATCTCCCTATGGATGCATATAAGTACAATAACATTGTCTCCTGGGTCCTTTCTATTTTAATTACTGAGGTGTGGAGTCTTTTAACATAGAGGCTTATCTTTTGGTTTAATATAATAACCTTGCCCCCTGTGTGGTGCCGTCTCTTTATTACATAATAAAGATCATTCCTACCGGTATCAACAAGGTGGAGGCGGATATGGCTTGTCACACAGTTTGCTGTAGTTTAAATGTCTCTCCGCACTGGCCAGGTTATGCTGCGTAGTTGTTCTGCTACTACAGATGCGGCCTTCCCAAGATGGCGGAGTTTCCCACTTTCGCTGCAAGTTCAGCTGTCGTTATTGCTTGCAGCTCCCTTCTACCAGCCCTCTGTCGACTTGTGCTGCGCAGCTGATTCCGCCACCTCCCCAGGCTAAAAAAACTGCCCTTGAAGTGTAAATAGGCAGGAGTTGTGGCTTGTCCCTCTGTTCTCGTTCACGGAGCGCTACTCAGATGCGTCCATCTCCTTCCCTATTTAATAATTTAAAATGCACTTACTTCCACGTTATTGAGGAGGTAAATAGTTTTATTCTAGCAAAACAATTTTTGAATTCATCAAAATGGAGGTTTTTAATGTCACCAACATGTGTTCTATCTGATTGTACAACTATGGGGCCTACCAAAATAGTTCTGATGGCTTTTTCGTTTAAACAACAAACTTCCCAAGTACCTTGTGAGGTCAAAGGATCCTCAGACAGAGGTGTTGGATGCTATAGCAGTTCCCTGGTTTTACCAGCCTTCTTATATATTCTCCCCTCTGGTCCTGCTTCCCAGAATGATTTCCAAAATAAAAATGGAACTATAATTTGTAACCCTGATAGCCCCAGCGTGGCCTCACAGGATTTTGTATGCCAATCTGGTCCGAATGTCCAGTTGCCCGCTGTATCCTCTTCCTGTAAGGCCAGACCTTCTGTCTCAAGCTCTCTTTTTCCATCCAGATCTAAAGTCTCTAAACTTGATGGCATGGAAATGTAATGCTTAGTTCTTAGTCATACAGGACTCTGTGATTAACACTATGATCCAGGCCTGCAAACCTGTTTCTAGAAAGATCTATCACAAAGTTTGGAAAACTAATATTTCATGGTGTTCTTCCCATGATTATTCCTGGCATTCTTTTAGAATCCCTAGTGTTAGGTGTTATTCCCAGGGGGGGAGTGTCAGGTCAGGCCGAAGCCGCAGGCCCACTGTACCACCTGAAGCAGATATAGATTATCTGATAAGGATTCCTTTAGAATAGACTCAAACCATGCATTAATGATCCAAAGTTTCTTCAGGATGGTTGAGGTAAGGGTTTATCTGCCAGTACTTTGAAAGGACCAATGTCTGCCCTTTCTGTAATGTTTCAGCGGAAAATTGCTAATCTTCCTGATATTTATTGTTTTGTTCAGGCTTTAATCTGGACTAACCTGTTATTAGGCCTATTTCTCCTCCTTGGAGTCTTAATCTAGTATTAAAGGTCTTACAGGCTATTACTTGCATTTAACTATGGGGTTGATTCCCATCCTTTAGAAATTCTTATGTAATTTTTTTTTTACAAAAAGTCTATGGGGGGCTGTAGATAAATCAATTCATAATTTTTCTTTTTAAAGAACTGTAATCCACCTATATGTGTTAAACCCCATTGCAGAACTTATCTGGTGATCCAATGACAAGAAATATTTGTGTTTAGCCACCAATCAGCATCTAGCTTCCAGTATTGCATTGCTGTCCCTGAGCCTATCTAGGTATGCTTTTCAACAAAGAATATCAAGCGAGCAAAGTAAATATGATTATAGAAGTACATTGAAAACTCTGCTCTGTCAGAACCATAAAAGGTTAATGTTGATGTTCATGCCCCTTTAAAGAAGAGCATTAACAAGAACAGCATTCCCAGGAAAGTCACTCACTGACAAATGTGGCATCGTTAATGGGACTCTCCTGCATGGCCTATAGTCATTAAACTATAGTTCTGTGCATATAATTATTAAAACATTGAAATCTGCAGCACTTTGTGTTTATTCTCAATCAAATGTTCAATTTCATTGTATACATTTCAAAGTGGAATACGCATATAATAGCAAGAGATAGGATGATGTATTAGCTATTTAACTGTAATCTAATCTTTTCAATTACTGCAGCTTAATATTTCCCCTTGTCTTATTCTCCCTCAAGTAGAGCAACTGGTAACCAGTTAAGTCAGATTGTGAAAAATATATGAGAATAATTATGCTTAATTTTCAAAGCTTAGCTGTACCACTAAAAGTGTACTTACAATGTCTCTGCGTTTGATTGTTTGAACTTGAAATGCATTATTCAGGTAATATAAGCTGTGAAAATAGAATTCTTTTGACCTGAGGTAAAGTTTAACTCACTCGCAGAAAGAAGAAAAATGTTTCCTGTTAGTTTTTTAGAGCTGGATTTATGCTGGCTGACTGCCCTACATTTAATAGAGCCAGAGAAAAACTGAGGATAGGAAGTTCTGTATAATGTTGCTCAAAATGAACATGTCTGTAGAGCTTTAAATGAAGAAGTCTTTTTCTCCACTGGCTCTGTTCTCATATAGTTTAACATTCAGCAGCATAATAAAACATCTTTACTGTCTTTAACACTTGGCTTTTTTATGTAATTGAAGTGCAATATTTATCATTCCCAAGTTATATGAACAAATCTACTTAAGGGCAAATGGACTTAACCATCAGTGTTAAAACATTTTGAATTCTTTTGTCTGGGAATTTAAACCTTCCTCAGTTTAATATTTTTCTTTTTTTTCTTTCACAAATAAAATTGTGCTGAAATATAAAATCCGATGAAAACAAACGCTAATAAATGAAAGATTATATTTCATGTCAGGGTTCTCGCATTTTTTTATTACCAATGTTCTTGTTTTCCCTTTGCCCTTTTGTATATGCGTTACAGTTTTTCCCTCTTAAGATCTGCGGATTGCCAAATATTTCTGTAGGTTTTCAAATTCATCTGTTAATAGCACAAAGATCAACACATTTATATGAGCTGACATATAATTGTCTGGAGCCAGTAAATTCACCTTTTGTGAAAAAATACATTAAGGTTTTATGCAAAGCCATAAGCTGTAGGAAAAACAATATATAATAATTTCATGCTTGAACATCATTTTTTACAGTATGTGGATGAAAACGTCTTTAAAAAAATAAAAAAATAAATGATGGTCTGATCAACTCTATATTTTAAGTTTTCAGATCTGGATTTTGGAAAACATACATGTCATAACAGAATCGCTGAGGTTGGAGGGTGCTTATGGGAAAGGTAATTTTAATGTTTTTTCATACTTTAGTTTTCATACACTTGATTAGAACAGTAATTAACTATGGATATCAAACGAGAACAGCCCTTTTCTAGGTAATTGTAGGCCTATGTGTAAAAGGACACAAAGAACCTTATGATTACAAGACAATGCTGTCTTACCACAGCATAATATATCTTGTTTGTTGCAACTGATTTTTAATAGCCAAACTTAATCTATCACTTCCCTTAGATTAAGTTTTTATCGGCTAGATTACGAGTTGTGCGTTATTATGTGTGAAAAAGCCTCATAACGCTGCTTTTTCCCTACCGCAGGTATTACGAGTTTACGTAACGCAACAAAAATCACCATTTCCGCTCAAATCCATAACGTAAACCCAGACCCAGTAGTTAATCATATACCGCTAACAAAAACATCCACAAATCACTTCAAAAACATTACACAAAGTACACTTACACTCATACAAAGACTACACAATATTTATTTCTTCGATTTTAAATTTTCATATAAAAATAGAACGGGTCAAAGTTACGAGATCTCTGGGGTTTCGAAAAAAAAGGCACACAAATCCATTTTACATTGACTTACATAGACAGACGGGAACATACACTCATATAGCTACATCTAACTACAAATATTATCACATACATACACTAATCGATACATACAAACAATATACAGCACATTACCTACACAAAACAGATTTTTATTAGAAAAGAAACACCATTTAGCTACTTTTTCACACAAGAACATGACGTCATCACTTTATGCTCAAAACAAGTGTTGGATTTTATTTCTCAACAAATTTTTCTCCTCCATTGACTTCTATGGGGAAGACGTGTTTGTGCATGCGACAGGCAGATTTACCTAACGCGCGCTAAATGTGTAGACTTGAAAACTCATAATACCAGCGTTACAATTGTGGTAATAAGTCATTCTTTCTTGCGTTAGTCCCTTGTGTTAGTCCCTTGCGTTAGTCCCGCTATGACAAATAGATCAAGAAATTACTATTTCCCTATGGAGTTATGGCTTTTACTTGTGTGAAATTCACTACAACATCAAATTCTTAATGGAATGGCATATGTGGGAGAGAATCACAATACATACGTATATGTACATAACACGCATCACACAACAACAATGCACACATTTATATTTTAATCAGCACACAATAACAACAGAATGAGGATTTGCAAACTAGACAGGCAGGTTGATAATATGATGACGTCATTATAAGCTTCAACCATACAGATTACAGCATTGGGCCTGTACCACCCCTTTCAGAAGTTTCTCACTCAATACTACAATACTACATATACGTAAACGAGAGTTTGGAAGATCATTATTATAGCAATTTCAATGGGATGTGTACAATATTGACATCTCGCAAATCACTTATATATACAATACTACAGATGTCAGCCGGAAGGTCTTCATTGTTATTACGATTTCAATGGGATGCGTAAAATATTGACATTGCGCCAATCACTTATATATAGAAGATTACAGATGTCAGCAGTTACTTTATCGTTTTTAAACAATATTGCAGCAACATTGATTGATCAGATTCTATGCCATGTCTATGCACATTATACACAAGTATGCACTTTCATTCATGTTAGCTTGGACGTGTGCTTTTTACTATAAGATCGCGTTTAATAAGTATTTATTACGCATATGAACAAACATTTTTTAAATGTTTGTAACTTATTTTTTTTATTTTTTGTAACTTAGCTTTTTTCATATTTTGTACATTTTACACATTCACATTATGATTCATTGGGGGAAAACAAAATTTCAGCAAACACCTATAAAAACGTCCACTTTTAAATCATTTGCGCCGCTCACATACAATCAAGTGAATACAATCATCAATCATTACGTACATGCTACCATTGGACTAATTGCACTATAAATCCCCCAAACAACATGGCCAAAGCGTCAATTGTGATCGACATTGTATCAAATCACTTTTGTGTTTTTGCATCCCTTGTTACTCCTTGTGTGTTTGCTCTGGTGTTTGGCTTTGTGCTGCTTAGCTTGGCAAATATGGATGATCCGCAGTTAGTTGCTTCTGGTGCTGTTGCACGAGTGGTGTACAATAGAATCAGGCGGGCTCGGCGTCTCCAAGAGAGTGAAAGGGCTTGTTTGGTTAGAGGTCCTCCTGTTCACAGGGTGAGGCCCACCTTGGATAACATGAGCGACTTCAAGGTTTATGACAAATATAGGCTCAATCGCGAACAGCTCATTAGCCTTAAACCTCATATGGAGCCATTTAGACGTATACAGACTTCAATCCCTGGCCTGACCAAGATGCTAAGTTGCATACACGTCCTGGCCTCCGGAAGTTTTCAATCCAGAGAGGGGTACATGCATGGGCTGTCTCAGGGTACCTTCTCTGTGGTTTTTGACAATTTTCTGGACGCCATGGTACGAGTCAGTAAGCGTTATATAGGATTCCCTCAAAATGATATTGATTGGAGGCGCCTGAAGAGGGAATTCTATGCAATAGCTTGAATGCCCAATTTTTTTCATGTAATTGGCAAGTGTCCATGAGCTAGTGACGTATGGGATATACAATCCTACCAGGAGGGGCAAAGTTTCCCAAACCTCAAAATGCCTATAAATACAACCCTCACCACACCCACAATTCCGTTTTACAAACTTTGCCTCCTATGGAGGTGGTGAAGTAGGTTTGTGCTAAGATTTCTACGTTGACATGCGCTTCTCAGCATTTTGGAGCCCGAATCCTCTCAGAGTACAGCGAATGTCAGAGGGATGTGAAGGGAGTATCACCTATTGAATGCAATGGTTTTCCTTATGGGAGATCTATTTCATAGGTTCTCTGTTATCAGTCGTAGAAATTCATCTCAGACCTCCCTTTTCAGATCAACGATATACTCTCATATACCATTACCTCTACTGATAACTGTTTCAGTACTGGTTTGGCTATCTGCTGTATGTGGATCAGTGTCTTTCGGTATGTTTTTATTACTTAAGACACCTCAGCTATGGTTGGGCACTTTATGCATTAATATAAAGTTCTAAATATATGTATTGTACTTATATTTGCCATGAGTCAGGTTCATGTATTTCCTTTTTGCAGACTGTCAGTTTCATATTTGGGGAAAATAAACATATTAAGAGATATTTTTCTTACCTGGGGTTTTAAATTGACTAAATTTTTTTTGCAGATTGTGGGCAGGATTAGGCCCGCGGGCGCGCCAAATACTAGACTTTATCGCGTCATTCTTGGCACAAGAATTTTTTGGCGCAAAAGTACGTCCGTTGACGCAAGTTCGTCATTTCCGGCATCATACTTGATGCCGAGTTCCTTACACAAGGTTGCGTCGTTGGTGACGCGAGTGTCCGGACGTTGTTGGTGCCAAAAAAATTTCAGTTACGTTGTGCATCATACTTGGCGCCAACATTTTTCATTATTTTTTCTCCCCATTGCTATTTGCCTCTTGCCTTTTTCTATGTCAGAGAGCTATGCTTTTTGCATTTTTTTTCCCATCCATGAAACTATCATATAAGGAAATTGATAATTTTGCTTTATATGTTATTTTTTCTTTTACATTTTGCAAGATGTCTCAATCTGATCCTGTCTCAGAAGTATCTGTTGGAACTTTGCTGCCTGATATCGGTTCTACCAAAGCATTTGTAAACTTGTGGAGATTATGGGGGGTAGTTATCAACGCGTCTACTTTACCTGCCTTCGCCGGTTCAATACACCCGCCTAAGCTCGCCTACCATCGCCGCCGCGGAGATGCAAAATTTTGCCTAAGTTATCAAAAAAGCTGTCAAAAAGCCGCGCACCAAGTACGGGGCAATGAGCAGTGGATTGTGAGAGTTATCACTCATGCGATCTCGCTGCTCTTCAGCTTTATAACAGCTTTCTTGCTAGCCTGTCACTAAGCACCCACACTAACTACACTGTTCTACCCCTATACCGGCGCCCCCGAAGCCCGCCGCAACTAAATAAAGTTATTAACCCCTAAACCGCCGCTCCTAGACCCCGCCTAGACCCCGCCGCAACTCTTATAAATGTATTAACCCCTAAACTGCTGCTCCCGGACACCGCCGCCACCTACATCATACCTAGTAACCCCTATCCTGCCCCCCCTATACCGCCGCCCTCTATAATAAAGTTATTAACCCCTATCCTGCTGATCCCGGACCTCGCCACAACTAGATAAATAGTTTAACCCCTAAACCGCCGCTCCCGGACCCCGCCGCAACCTATATTAAACTTATTAACCCCTAATCTGCCCCCCCTACACCTAAAATACATTTATTAACCCCTATCCTGCCCCCCCCTACACCGCCGCCACTGTAATAAAATTTTTAACACCTAAACCTAAGTCTAACCCTAACCCTAACACCCCCCAACTTAAATATTAATCAAATAAATCTAAATAATATTTCTATTATTAACTAAATTAATCCTATTTAAAACTAAATACTTACCTTTAAAATAAACCCTAATATAGCTACAATATGAATAATACTTATATTGTAGCTATCTTAGGATTTATTTTTATTTTACAGGCAACTTTCAATTTATTTTAACTAGGTACAATAGCTATTAAATAGTTATTGACTATTTAATAGCTTACCTAGCTAAAATAAAGAGAAATTTACCTGTAAAATAAATCCTAACCTAAGTTACAATTACACCTAACACTACACTATACTTTAATAAATTATTTCTATTTAAAACTAAATACTTACCTATAAAATAAACCCTAAGATAGCTACAATGTAATTAATAATTACATTGTAGCTATTTTATGATTTATATTTATTTTACAGGTAACTTTGCATTTATTTTAGCTAGTTAGAATAGTTATTAAATAGTTATTAACTATTTAATAACTACCTAGCTAAAAGAAATACAAAATTACCTGTAAAATAAATCCTAACCTAAGTTACAATTAAACCTAACACTACACTATCATTAAATTAATTAAATAATAACTACAATTAAATACAATTACATAAACTAACTAAAGTACAAAATATGAAAAAAGCTAAGTTACAAAAAATAAAAAAAATAAGTTACAAACATTTAAAAAATATTACAATAATTTTAAGCTAATTACACCTAATCTAAGCCCCCTAATAAAATAACAAAGCCCCCCAAAATAAAAAAATGCCCTACCCTATTCTAAATTACAAAAGTTCAAAGCTCTTTTACCTTACCAGCCCTTAAAAGGGCCTTTTGCGGGGCATGCCCCAAAGAATTCAGCTCTTTTGCCTGTAAAAGAAAAATACAACCCCCCCAACATTAAAACCCACCACCCACAAACCCCTAATCTAACCCAAACCCCCCTTAAATAAACCTAACACTACCCCCCTGAAGATCATCCCACCTTGAGTCGTCTTCAGCCAGCTGACCCACCGATGGAACAGAAGAGGAGATCCGGAGCTGCAGAAGTGATGCTCCAAGGGGCGCTGAAGAAGTCTTCCATCCGATGAAGTCATCATCCAGGCGGTGCTGAAGAAGTCTTCCATCCGGGCGATGTCATCTTCCAAGCGGCGCTGAAGAAGTCTTCCATCCGGGCGATGTCATCTTCCAAGCGCGGTCTTCAATCTTCTTTCTTCAGGATCCATCTTCATCCCGCCGACGCAGAACATCCTTCTTCCCCGACGGACTAACGCCGAATAAAGGCTCCTTTAAGGGACGTCATCCAAGATGGCGTCCCTTCAATTCCGATTGGCTGATAGGATTCTATCAGCCAATCGGAATTAAGGTAGGAAAAATATGATTGGCTGATTGAATCAGCCAATCAGATTGAGCTTGCATTCTATTGGCTGATCGGAACAGCCAATAGAATGCGAGCTCAATCTGATTGGCTGATTGGATCAGCCAATCGGATTGAACTTCAATCTAATTGGCTGATTCAATCAGCCAATCAGATTTTTCCTACCTTAATTCCGATTGGCTGATAGAATCCTATCAGCCAATCGGAATTGAAGGGATGCCATCTTGTATGACGTCCCTTAAAGGAGCCTTCATTCGTCGTTAGTCCGTCGGGGATGAAGGATGTTCCGCGTCGGCAGGATGAAGATTGATTCTGAAGAAAGAAGATTGAAGACCCCGCTTGGAAGATGACATCGCCCGGATGGAAGACTTCTTCAGCGCCGCTTGGAAGATGACATCGCCCGGATGGAAGACTTTTTCAGCGCCACCTGGATGATGACTTCATCAGATGGAAGACTTCTTCAGCGCCCCTTGGAGGATCACTTCTGCCGCTCCGGATCTCCTCTTCGGTTCCATCGGTGGGTCGGCTGGCTGAAGACAACTCAAGGTAGGATGATCTTCAGGGGGGTAGTGTTAGGTTTATTTAAGGGGGGGTTTGGGTTAGATTAGGGGTATGTGTGTGGTGGGTTTTAATGGGGGGATTGTATTTTTCTTTTACAGGCAAAAGAGCTGAATTCTTTGGGGCATGCCTGGCAAAAGGCCTTTTTAAGGTAAGGTAAAAGAGCTTTGAACTTTTGTAATTTAGAATAGGGTAGGGCATTTTTTTATTTTGGGGGGCTTTGTTATTTTATTAAGGGGCTTAGATTAGGTGTAATTAGCTTAAAATTCTAATATTTTTTAAATGTTTGTAACTTATTTTTTTTATTTTTTGTAACTTAGCTTTTTTTATATTTTGTACTTTAGTTAGTTTATGTAATTGTATTTAATTGTAGTTATTTGTAGTTAATTTATTTAATTAATTTAATGATAGTGTAGTGTTAGGTTTAATTGTAACTTAGGTTAGGATTTATTTTACAGGTAATTTTGTATTTCTTTTAGCTAGGTAGTTATTAAATAGTTAATAACTATTTAATAACTATTCTAACTAGCTAAAATAAATACAAAGTTACCTGTAAAATAAATATAAATCCTTAAATAGCTACAATGTAATTATTAATTACATTGTAGCTATCTTAGGGTTTATTTTATAGGTAAGTATTTAGTTTTAAATAGAAATAATTTATTAAAGTATAGTGTAGTGTTAGGTGTAATTGTAACTTAGGTTAGGATTTATTTTACAGGTAAATTTCTCTTTATTTTAGCTAGGTAAGCTATTAAATAGTTAATAACTATTTAATAGCTATTGTACCTAGTTAAAATAAATTGAAATTTGCCTGTAAAATAAATATAAATCCTAAGATAGCTACAATATAATTATTATTCATATTGTAGTTATATTAGGGTTTATTTTAAAGGTAAGTATTTAGTTTTAAATAGGATTAATTTAGTTAATAATAGAAATATTATTTAGATTTATTTAATTAATATTTAAGTTGGGGGGTGTTAGGGTTAGACTTAGGTTTAGGGGTTAATAATTTTATTACAGTGGCGGCGGTGTAGGGGGGCAGGATAGGGGTTAATAAATGTATTATAGGTGTAGGGGGGCAGATTAGGGGTTAATAAGTTTAATATAGGTTGCGGCGGGGTCCAGGAGCGGCGGTTTAGGGGTTAAACTATTTATTTAGTTGCGGCGAGGTCTGGGATCGGCAGGATAGGGGTTAATAACTTTATTATAGAGGGCGGCGGTATAGGGGGGGCAGGATAGGGGTTAATAGGTATCATGTAGGTGGCGGCGGGGTCTGGGAGCGGCGGTTTAGGGGTTAATACATATATTATAGTTGTGGTGGGGTCAGGGAGCGGCGGTTTAGGGGTTAATACATATATTATAGTTGCGGCGGGGTCAGGGAGCAGCGGTTTAGGGGTTAACATGTTTATTATAGTGGCTGTGGGCTCCGGGAGCGGCTGTTTAGGGGGTAATACATTTTTTAGTTGCGGCGGTGTAGGGGGGGCAGATTAGGGGTGTTTAGACTCGGGGTACATGTTAGGGTGTTAGGTGTAGACAGCTCCAATAGGAATCAAAGGGATGTCTGGCAGCAGCGAACATGAACTTTCGCTATGGTCAGACTCCCATTGATTCCTATGGGATCTGCCACCTCCAGGGCGGCGGATTGAAAACCAGGTACGCTGGGCCGGAAAAGTGCCGAGCGTACCTGCTAGTTTTTTGATAACTAGCAAAAGTAGTCAGATTGTGCCACACTTGTGTGCGGAACATCTGGAGTGATGTAAGAATCGATCTGTGTCGGACTGAGTCCGGCGGATCGAAGCTTATGTCACAAAATTCTACTTTTGCCGGTCTCTAGCCTTTGATAACTAAGGCGAATCAGTCTCACCACAAATACGCTGCGGAATTCCAGCGTATTTGAGGTTGACGGCTTGATAACTACCCCCCTGTATCTCTGAATGTCATTTGTATTAGTTGTCATGATAAACTTTAAATACAGATAATGTGTCCATCAGTAATAGTACATTGCCGGTTGCAGTTCCTTCAACTTTTAATGTACATGATATACCTATGAATTTTAAAGAATTTGTTACTGAATCTATTCAGAAGGCTCTGTCTGCTTTTCTGCCTTCTAATAAATATAAAAGGTCTTTTAAAACTTCTCATAAGGTTGATGAAATTTCAAATGACCGACAACATAATTAATTATCCTCCTCTGATGAGGATCTATCTGATTCAGAAGATCCTTCCTCAGATATTGACACTGACAAATCTACTTATTTATTTAAAATAGAGTATATTCATTCTTTGTTAAAAGAAGTGTTAATTACTTTGGATATTGAGGAAACTAGTTCTCTTGACATTAAAACTAGTAAACATTTAAATACTGTTTTTAAACCTCCTGTGGTTACTCCAGAGGTTTTTCCTATTCCTGATGCTATTTCTGATATGATTTCTAAGGAATGGAATAAGCCAGGTACTTCTTTAATTCCTTCTTCAAAGTTTAAAAAATTGTATCCTTTACCAGTAATTTCAAAAGAGTTTTGGGAAAAAATCCCCAAGGTTTATGGGGCTATTTCTACTCTTGCTAAATGTACCACTATTCCTATAGAAGATAGTACTTCTTTTAAAGATCCTTTAGATAGGAAACTTGAATCTTATCTAAGGAAAGCCTATTTATATTTAGGTCATCTTCTCAGGCCTGCAACTTCTTTGGCTGATGTTGCAGCTGCATCAACTTTTTGGTTGGAGAATTTAGCGCAACAAGAATTGGATTCTGACGTATCTAGCATTGTTCGCTTACTGCAACATGCTAATCATTTTATTTGTGATGCCATTTTTGATATTATCAAAATTGATGTTAGATCCATGTCTTTAGCTATTTTAGCCAGAAGAGCTTTGTGGCTTAAATCTTGGAATGCTGATATGACATCTAAGTCTAGATTGCTATCTCTTTCTTTCCAAGGTAATAATTTATTTGGTTTGCAGTTGGATTCTATTCTTTCAACTGTTACTGGGGGGAAGGGAGTTTTTTTTACCTCAGGATAAAAAAAACCTAAGGGTAAATCTAAGGCTTCTAATCGTTTTCGTTCCTTTCATCAAAATAAGGAAAAAAACTAATCCTTCCCCCAAGGAATCTGTTTCCAATTGGAAGCCTTCCTCAAATTTGAATAAATCCAAGCCATTTAAGAAACCAAAGTCAGCCCCTAAGTCCACATGAAGGTGCGGCCCTCATTCCAGCTCAGCTGGTAGGGGGCAGATTAAGGTTTTTCAAGGATGTTTGTATAAATTATGTCCAAAATCATTGGATTCAGAGCATTGTCTCTCAAGGGTATCGAATAGAATTCAGAGTAAGACCTCCTGTGAGAAGATTTTTTTCTCTCACGTATCCCAGCAAATCCAGTAAAAGCACAGGCTTTCCTGAAGTGTGTTTCAGACCTGGAGTTATCAGGGGTAATCATGCCAGTTCCTTTTCAGGAATAGGGTTTGGGGTTTTATTCAAATCTATTCATTGTCCCAAAGAAGAAAAATTAATTCAGACCAATTCTGGATCTTAAAATTTTGAATCGTTATGTAAGAGTACCAACTTTCAAGATGGTAACTATAAGGACTATTCTGCCTTTTGTTCAGCAAGGACATTATATGTCCATGATAGACTTGCAGGATGCATACCTTCATATTCCGATTCATCCAGATCATTATCAGTTCCTTAGGTTCTCTTTTCCAGACAAGCATTACCAATTTGTTGCTCTTCCGTTTGGCCTAGCAACAGCTCCAAGAATCTTTTCAAAGGTTCTTGGTGCCCTGCTCTCTGTAACCAGAGAGCAGGGTATTGCGGTGTTTCCTTATTTGGACGATATCTTGGTACTATCTCAGTCTTTACATTCTGCAGAAGCTCACATGAATCAACTAGTGTTGTTTCTTCGGAAGCATGGTTGTAGAATCAATTTACCAAAAAGTTTCTTGATTCCTCAGACAAGGGTCTCCTTTTTAGGCTTCCAGATAGATTCAGTGTCCATGACTCTGTCTCTAACAGACAAGAGACGTTTGAAATTGGTTGCAGCCTGTTGGCACCTTCAGTCTCAGTCATTCCCTTCAGTGGCTATGTGCATGGAAGTTTTAGGTCTCATGACTGCAGCATCAGACGCGATTCCCTTTGCTCATTTTCACATGAGACCTCTTCAACTTTGTATGCAGAATCAATGGTGCAGGGATTATACAAAGATATCACAATTAATATCCTTAAATCCCAATGTTCGACACTCTCTGACGTGGTGGTTAAATCACCAGCGTTTAGTTCAAGAGGCTTCTTTTGTTCGGCCAACCTGGACTGTGATCACAACAGATGGTTGGGAAACTGTTTGGGGATCTCTGACAGCACAAGGGGTTTGGAAATCTCAAGAGGTGAGATAACCAATCAATATTTTGGAACTTTGTGCAATTCTCAGAGCTCTTCAGTTTTGGCCTCTGTTAAAGAGAGAACCGTTCATTTGTTTTCAGACAGACAATATCACAACAGTGGCATATGTCAATCATCAGGGTGGGACTCACAGCCCCCAAGTTATGAAAGAAGTATCTTGGATACTTGTTTTGGCGGAATCCAGCTCCTGTCTCATTTCTGCGGTGCATATCCCAGGTGTAGACAATTGGGAGGCGAATTATCTCAGCCGTCAGACTTTACATCCGGGGGAGTGGTCTCTCCATCCAGATGTGTTTTCTCAGATTGTTCAGATGTGGGGTCTTCCAGAGATATATCTGATGGCCTCTCATCTAAACAAGAAACTTCCCAGATACCTGTCGAGGTCCAGGGATTTTCAGGCGGAAGCAGTAGATGCATTGACACTTCCTTGGTGTTATCAACCTGCTTATATTTTCCCGCCTCTAGTTCTTCTTCCAAGAGTGATCTCCAAAATCATCATGGAACAATCGTTTGTGTTGCTGGTGGCTCCAGCATGGCCTCACAGGTTTTGGTATGCGGATCTTGTTCGGATGTCCAGTTGCCAACCTTGGCCACTTCCTTTAAGGCCGGACTTATTGTATCAAGGTCTGTTTTCAATCAGGATCTCAAATCATTAAATTTGAAATTGAATGCCTAGTGCTAAGTCACAGAGGTTTCTCTGACTCAGTGATTAATACAAGCTCGTAAATCTGTCTCTAGAAATATTTATTATCGAGTTTGGAAGACTTCATGGTGTTCCTCTCATAAATGTTCTTGGCATTCTTTTAGAATTCCTAGAATTTTACAGTTTCTTCAGGATGGTTTGGATAAGGGTTTGTCTGCAAGTTCCTTGAAGGGACAAATCTCTGCTCTTTCTGTTTTATTTCACAGAAAGATTGCCAAACTTCCTGATATTCACTGTTTTGTACAGGCTTTGATTCATATCAAGCCTATCATTAAATCAATCTCTCTTCCTTGGAGTCTTAATTTGGTTTTGAGGGCTTTATAGGCTCCTCCATTTGAGCCTATGCATTCTTTGGACATTAAACTATTTTCTTGGAAAGTGTTGTTCCTTTTGGCCATCTCTTCTGCTAGAAGAGTTTCTGAGCTATCTGTTCTTTCTTGTGAATCTTATTTTCTGATTTTTCATCAGGATAAGGCGGTTTTGCAGACTTCATTTGAATTTTTACCTAAGGTTGTGAATTCTAACAACATTAGTAGAGAAATTGTTGTCCCTTCCTTGTGTCCTAATCCTAAGAATCCTTTGGAAAGATCGTTACATTCTTTGGATGTGGGGAGAGCTTTGAAATATTATGTTGAATCTACTAAAGATTTCAGGAAGACTTCTAGTCTATTTGTTATATTTTCTGGGTCTAGGAAAGGTCAGAAGGCTTCTGCTATTTCCTTGGCTTCTTGGTTAAAGCTTTTGATTCATCAGGCTTATTTGGAGTCGGGTCAGGCCCTGCCTCAGAGAATTACAGCTCATTCTACTAGATCAGTCTCCACTTTGTGGGCTTTTAAGAATGAAGCTTCAGTTGATCAGATTTGCAAAGCGGTGACTTGGTCCTCTTTGCATACATTTACTAAATTCTACCGTTTTGATGTATTTGCTTCTTCAGAAGCAGTTCTTGGTAGAAAAGTTCTTCAGGCAGCTATTTCAGTTTGATTCTTCTGCTTATGTTTTAAGTTTTTCTTGTCATTTAAGAATAAATTTATAATTTGGGTTGTGGATTATTTTTTCAGCAGAAAATGGCTGTTCTTTATTTTTATCCCTCCTTCTCTAGTGACTCTTGCATGGAGTTCCACATCTTGGGTATTGATATCCCATACATCACTAGCTCATGGACTCTTGCCTATTACATGAAAGAAACCATAATTTATGTAAGAATTTACCTGATAAATTAATTTCTTTAATATTGGCAAGAGTCCATGAGGCCAACCCTTTTTATGGTGGTTATGATTTTTTTGTATAAAGCACAATTATTTCCAATTTCCTTTGTTGATGCTTTTTACTCCTTTCTTTATCACCCCACTACTTGGCTATTCATTAAACTGAATTGTGGGTGTGTTGAGGGGTATATTTATAGGCATTTTGAGGTTTGGGAAACTTTGCCCCTCCTGGTAGGATTGAATATCCCATACGTCACTAGCTCATGGACTCTTGCCAATATGAAATAAATGAATTTATCAGGTACATTCTTACATAAATTATGTTGTCTTGGGAACAATAGATTGCACCCACATTGTGCTGCGTGCTCCAGAAGATGACTTGCCCTTCTGAAATCGCAAACACTTACATAGTCTGAACGTGCAGTTTGCAACGCACGGATGCGGATTATGCAGGTGTGTGCGAATTTCGTCGGGTTTGTCATGATGCCCACATCCTCAGACAGTCATCCCTGTGGCAGCAGTTTGAGGCTAGACAGTTTCCCCATGGGTGGCTCTTTGGTGAGTACTTGTGCACAGCATGGTTAATTAGTTAGACAATTGCCACTGTAATCTTCAAAAACAGTTGTGTTTGTGTAATGTGCAAAATGTGCAGCTATAGGATGCAATTTAACCATTTATTTCTCTTTCAGCAAATGTCTAGTTTTAGCTCCACAAAGATATGTAGCATGTTCTAGCTTAAATGGGCAGGTATAGGATGCAATTTAACCATTTCTTTCTCTTTTAGCAAATGTCTAGTTTATGCGAAATACGCATATGTAGCATGTCCTACCTTAAATGTGCAGCTCTAGGATGTGCTTTAACCATGTAATTGTCTCTTTCCGCAAATGTCTAGTTTTATCTCCAAACAGATATGTAGCATGTCCTAGCTTAAATGGGCAGCTCTAGGATGCAATTTAACCATTTCTTTCTCTTTTAGCAAATGTCTCGTTTATGCGAAATGTGCATGTGTAGCATGTCCTAGCTTAAATGGGCAGATATAGAATGCGCATTAACCATGTAATTGTCTCTTTCAGCAAATGTCTAGTTTTAGCTCCAAACAGATATGTATGATGTGCTAGCTTAAATGGGCAGCTCTAGGATGCAATTTAACCATTTCTTTCTCTTTTAGCAAATGTCTCGTTTATGCGAAATGCGCATATGTAGCATGTCCTAGCTTAAATGGGCAGACAGAATGCGCTTTAACCATGTAATTGTCTCTTTCCGCAAATGTCTAGTTTTAGCTCCAAACAGATATGTAGCATGTCCTAGCTTAAATGGGCAGCTCTAGGATGCAATTTAACAATTTCTTTGTCTTTTAGCAATTGTCTAGTTTATGTGAAATACGCATATGTAGCATGTCCTAGCTTAAATGTGCAGATATAGAATGCGCTTTAACCATGTAATTGTCTCTTTCCGCAAATGTCTAGTTTTAGCTCCAAACAGATATGTAGCATGTCCTAGCTTAAATGGGCAGCTCTAGGATGCAATTTAACCATTTATTTCTCTTTTAGTAAATGTCTTGTTTATGCGAAATACGCATATGTAGCATGTCCTAGCTTAAATGGGCAGCTCTAGGATGCGCTTAAACCATCTAATTGTCTTTCAGCAAATGTCTATTTTGGGGGATTTTCGTGTACACAAATGAATTGTATTTTAATATAATAATTTGAAAAATATTTTTAATATTTGTCATTTTGTTATGTTCATTATTTATAGGTGATTCGTGTTACATGAGCCGGCCTTGGCTTATTACGCCGTTGCGTAACTCCACGGATGAGGCCCAGGAGCGCTACAATTGGGCGCACAAGCAGACTAGGGCTGTAGTGGAGAGGATGTTTGGGCTCCTCAAAATGTGGTTACGATGCCTAGACAGGTCTAGAGGAGCCCTCCAATACAGCCCTAGTAAGGTGGCAAAGATTGTTATAGCCTGCAGCGTCCTGCATAACATTGCTCAGCGGGCTGGGATGCTGCAGGCCGTCCAGGTGCCCCAAGACCTCCTCCAAGATGAGGAGAATGACCCTGTTCTAGAGGGGCCATTCCGGGACGAGGGGCTCAATGTCAAAGCAAACATCATCAACCGCCACTTCAGACGGTAAATACTAGAAGTTATATAGGAGCTTTGTGAATATTTTTTATTTTTAGGTAAATGAGAAGTAGAGAATTGTGCAAACATGTTAGGATTGTTCAACAAATGATTACAAAAAAATATAATTTAATATTATTATTATCATAGGTAATTTATACATCAGATGATTCTGGTATTGGCTCCTGTAATGACATTGCCACCTGATTTTCAAAGACAACATCAGATGGTAAGTATAAACAATGTATGGACTGTGGGTGGAGGGAATTTTGCACAATCAACCATCATATGGCATACATTTTAAAATGTAGTATTTAGTTTACACATTACTAGATTTTTGGAAAGTCAGAAAGGGATCCTCTAGCAATACTATATGCTTCCAAGTCATATTCCAAGTCATACATCAGAGGTTAGGTCTGCACAATGTATGACTCAGCTTCACACTTGATTGATAGAACATAACACAAGATTCTACTCACGCTTAGTAACCTAATGATCGAAATAGTTTCAGAAATAGGGAGGGGATGCAGAACTAAGTCACACACTTTTATTAATTATTTGATTTACACTTTTTCTTACATTAGGGAGATGACTTCATCTAAAGACTGAAAGTGAAGAATTCAAGACTGAAAGTGAAGAATTCAAGACTGAAAGTGAAGAATCCCAGACTGAAAGTGAAGAATACCAGACTGAAAGTGAAGAATACCAATGTGATCATGTCTGTGGCATTGTCTTTCAACTGTGCTGACCTTGAAAATCATACAAAGATACGTTCACATGGTAAGTGGCAACAATTGTATGGAACAAGACTGTGGATGCATCCTATTGGAGACACTTATGTTTAATTTTATATTTGTTTTTAGATGGTATTTCACAATCCTCTATTTTGAAAATGATGAACAGGACACCTAGTGAAGATAAACTGATATTTTAAAGAGAATTGCCTTTCAAAGACCATACATCCAAGTTAGTTTGCACAATGCATGCTATTTAAGAATCATAGGAGGAAGAATGTTCAAATAATTAGGAATATATACATGTCCTATATTAGAATATGTTTATTTTAGATACATTACCCTTACTTTGTGCTAGAGAGGACTCAGATTCTGACCAATCAGACAAACGGATACATTTTATAGTTGATATTTAGGTATATTATTTAAAGGGACATGAAATATTACATTCAATTATGTTCCTCATATAATCAAATTTAAAAATATTATCAAATTTTGATATGCATTATTTTGTCTAATTTTAAATGCTAATGTGTAATTCAACTATTGATGAGACAATATAATGGGATTAATTTCCAATTATGAATAGATATAGATTTCAAGTCTGAACCTGTTTTTAATATTAAGACAAATGTTGAGACATGTGTTCATTAAATATCCTAAATGACTAATATTTTTAATATTTCTTTTCTTTCTTTTTCAGAGTTTCATCTGTGATGAATTCCCTAATTTTTTTGGTTGTAAATAAATTTATTTTCAGAATATATTTAGAATATATTTTTCTCTATGTAATTCTTTTAATTACATATTCTTTGAGACATATCTCTATCACAGTAAGATAAGAAGAAATATATCCATCTAATATTCTGACATGTAAACAAAATATTAGTCCCGTGTTAAAGTCATCTATTTTACAAGCACATGCCTGATATCAAATATACTAATTTTGTTTAATGTATTGAATGAAAAATATCAACAGAGCTTATTCAGATAATGTTAAAGTCACGTATCTTACAAAATTTAAGTTGGAGTTAAATACATCCATCTATGCTTTTATTGTGTGATTTATAGATGTTAAAATCATAAAATGTTTATGACGAGGATATGTAGTATAAATTATACATAACAACTTTGTTCATTTCACTTTTAAGAAATTAAAGTGTTTAACTTACATTAAATCGACAGTGTAGTTTAATGTTAGATTTACATTCTAATCTCTATAATCTTTCTTAGGTATCCAAAAACATTCTTACACTAAATAGAGGAAATTCGGCTTTAATTATTTTTAAGGTAATATGTTAGAAATTATCTTTAAATAAAACGTAAGTTAATTTCTCATTTATACCAAGCTAGTTATTGTATGCCATATTGATTACTTTTCAGCTCTGGTGGAATTATTTGAAGGGTCAGTTAACTATAGATAGATCAAAAGATAATTTCTAGCAATTATACTCTTTACCTATTGGATAGATATCAGGGCCTCCATTAAATATAGAGCGTCGCCCGCAAAAGCCAGCGACGCCAGATTTTGCGTGTTTTTGGTATCCTATATACAGCGCCGCATATAAATGTGGCACGTATATTTCACCCGTCGCTCGCAATTTTTACTCCCATAAGCTAACATGGGACTGCGTCGTAAATCGGTATCCAATATCCAGCGCAAGGCCTTACGTGGCGAAAATGGAGAGCAGGCCTTGCGCTGAGTATGGGAGCACCGTAACTCCCTAAAATGCCTGCAAAAATAAACTAACACCTAACGCATGTGCAATGTCTATCTACCTGTCAACCGCAATCCCCCACTGCAATAACTAATAAACTGAATTAAACCCTAAACCGCCATAGCCCACATAGCCTATTAAATCTATTAACCCTTAATCTGCCGCCGCAAACGTCGCCGCCACTATAAGAAAGTTATTAACCCCTAAACCTAAGTCTAACCCTAACACCCCCCTAACTTAATTATTATTTAAATAAATCTAAATAATATTACTATTATTAAATCAATTATTCCTATTTAAAATGAAATACTTATCTATAAAATAAACCCTAAGATAGCTACAATATAATTAATAATTACATTACAGCTATTTTAGGATTTATTTTTATTTTACAGGCAACTTTGTATTTATTTTAACTAGGTACAATAGCTATTAAATAGTTAACTATTTAATAGCTACCTAGTTAAAATAATTACAAATATACCTGTAAAATAAAACCTAACCTAAGTTACAATTACACCTTACACTACACTATCATTCAATTAATTAAATAAATTAACTACAATTAGCTAAAATGAAATACAATAAAATAAAATAAACTATAGTACAAAAAAACACTAAATTACAGAAAATAAAAAAAATTACAAGAAGTTTAAACTAATTACACCTAATCTAAGCCCCCTAATAAAATAAAAAAGCCCCCCAAAATAATAAAATGCCCTACCCTATACTAAATTACAAATAGCCCTAAAAAGGGCTTTTTGCGGGGCATTGCCCCAAAGTAATCAGCTCTTTTACCTGTAAAAAAAGAAATACAACCCCACCCAACATTAAAACCCACCACCCACACCCAACATTACTCTAAAACCCACCCAATCCCCCTGTTACAGAAGCATTAGTTATTTTGTTGTGAAGAAACTTATTTCCCAGCAGCAATGCCTGAACCAGCCAAGCCAGCGCCTAAGAAGGGCTCCAAGAAAACTGTAACAAGTATCATTTCATAAAGGGTTAACTCTGTTCAGTTTTGAGAAAACTATTTTCTGAAGCAGGTTTCCTAGCATATTGTGTACTGTAATTAAGTTTGTGATAAGCATTCACTGCTAGGTGATAAGAAGGACTCAATTGTTTTCTTGTGTGTACTTGTTATCTGCGGTGGCCTGTCCAAGGGCTTTGTCTAAATGTGTGATGGGGGATTTTATGCTTCCCCCCCTGGGAGTGCCCTGTGTGCATGTAACCTAAATAAAAAGCAGGCTGGGCATCCCAGTCCTCAGTTCTTGTTTGTCCCTCAATCGCAGCGTTGACTCGTTTTTGTGGGCAGAAGGGTATCCTAGCTGTACTGCAGCTAAGGGGGATTATTCTACATTTGCGAGACTCATATAGAATACTATGGAAAGCAGTTTCTCCCCTCTTCAGCAATAGGAATCCAGGCTACTAAGCGGTCCATCTCTCAGCGAGACTAAGGGTAACCGTAACACCCCCCTTAAAAAAACCTAACACTACCCCATTGAAGATCACCCTACCTTGAGCCGTCTTCACCCAGCCGGGCACAAGTGGTCATCCGATCCGGGCAGAAGTCTTCATACGATCGGGGCAGAAGAGGACATCTGGACTGGCAGAAGTCTTCATCCAAGCGGCATCTTCTATCTTCTTCCATCCGACGAGGAGCGGCTCCATCTTGAAGACATCCGGCACGGAGCATCCTTCCAGCACGACGACTACTCGATGAATGGTGGTTCCTTTAAATGACGTCATCCAATATGGCATCCCTCGAATTCCGATTGGCTGATAGGATTCTATCAGCCAATCGGAATTAAGGTAGGAAAAATCCGATTGGCTGATTTAATAAGCCAATCGGATTGCACTTCAATTCGCCAATTGGATTTTTCCTACCTTAATTCCGATTGGCTGATAGAATCCTATCAGCAATCGGAATTCGAGGGACGCCATCTTGGATGACGTCATTTAAAGGAACCATCATTCGTCGAGTAGTCATCGTGCTGGAAGGATGCTCCGTGCCGGATGTCTTCAAGATGGAGCCGCTCCTCGTCAGATGGAAGAAGATAGAAGATGCCTCTTGGATGAAGACTTCTGCCGGTCCGGATGTCCTCTTCTGCCCGGATAGGATGAAGACTTCTGCCCGTCTGGATGTCCTCTTCTGCCCCGATCTGATGAAGACTTCTGCCTGGATCGGATGACTACTTGTGCCTGGCTGGGTGAAGACGGCTCAAGGTAGGGTGATCTTCAATGGGGTAGTGTTAGGTTTTTTTAAAGGGGGGATTGGGTGGGTTTTAGAGTAAGGTTGGGTGTGGGTGGTGGGTTTTAATGTTGGGGGGTTGTATTTCTTTTTTTACAGGTAAAAGAGCTGATTACTTTGGGGCAATACCCCGCAAAAAGCCCTTTTAAGGGCTATTTGTAATTTAGTATAGGGTAGGGCATTTTATTATTTTGGGGGGCTTTTTTATTTTATTAGGGCGCTTAGATTAGGAGTAATTAGTTTAAACTTCTTGCAATTTTTTTTTATTTTCTGTAATTTAGTGGGGGTTTTTTGTACTATAGTTTATTTTATTTAATTGTATTTCATTTTAGCTAATTGTAGTTGATTTATTTAATTAATTGAATGATAGTGTAGTGTTAGGTGTAATTGTAACTTAGGTTAGGTTTTTATTTTACAGGTATATTTGTAATTATTTTAACTAGGTAGCTCTTAAATAGTTATTAACAATTTAATAGCTATTGTACCTAATTAAAATAAATACAAAGTTGCCAGTAAAATAAAAATAAATCCTAAAATAGCTACAATGTAATTATTAATTATATTGTAGCTATCTTAGGGTTTATTTTATAGGTAAGTATTTAGTTTTAAATAGGAATAATTTATTTAATAATAGTAATATTATTTAGATTTATTTAAATAATAATTAAGTTAGGGGGTGTTAGGGTTAGAGTTAGACTTAGGTTTAGGGGTTAATAACTTTATTATAGTGGCGGCAGATTAGGGGTTAATACATTTAATAGGCTATGTGGGCTATGGCGGTTTAGGTGTTAATACTAGAATAGGTTTATTGCGGTGTGGGCTATGGCAGTTTAGGGGTTAATAATTAGGCTTATTGCGTTGTGGGGGGTTTTCAGTCTAGGGGTTAATACATTTATTATTAGGAGTGAGAGGGGGGATTGCGGATATAGGGGTATACGTGTCGGGCTTATTTTTGGGAGGCGTGTTAGACAGTTATGGGAGATTTAAACTTTTTGTTACTTTTCTTAGGTGCCGGCAGTTTCTAAAGTGCCGTAAGTCACTGGCGACTCGAAATTTGTATTTACGCTTATTTCTGGACATCGCTAGTTTATCCGACTTACGGCACTTTAGGAACTGCCGGCGGGGTATATGTAATACCCCGATGTGCGAGGTGAAATTATGGGCGTCGCGGGTTCCCTCGCTTGTGCCGAAACCTATGCCGTATATATCGGATCGCGCCCAACATATCTATTTAGTATTTCCATTCCCCTTTAGCTTAGTTTATTTCTACAATGTTAACTCCACATATTCCTAATGTTTTTTTCCTTAAAGGGACATTAAAAACAAAATTTTATTTAATGATTCAGAGAGATAATACAATTCTTTTAAAATAATATTTAAATTTACTTCTATTACCTAATTAGATTTATTCTTTAGATATCCTTTGTTAAAGAAATAGTAATGCACATGGGTTAAACAATGACACAAGGCAGCAACAGAGCTTATCTAGATATGATTTTCAGGAAAGAATATCAAGAAATAAAAGCTAATGAGATAATAGAACTAAATTAGTTTTATAAATTTTTTAACATTATATTATCCATCTAAATCAAGAAAGAACATATAGCTTAATGTCCCTTTAAGGTAAAGCTGTATAAATACAGCCATTGGAAGATATTTAATTCACAGTGGGGCAAACAATACAGAAGGTAATACAAATATGCTTTATTCTCATGTTATCCTAAGTTTGAGAAATGGAGATGCATAGGTTTATGATCAGCAAAGCTGATAAATATCTACTTATTTGTGGGTGGGCAACAATGCATATTTACAATGTTTAGACAGATGTATTTTGATACATTTAAAGATTGCATATTAGCTCATTAAAGGGATGGAAATTCAATAGCGTTTCTTTGAGAATTAATAAATAAAATATCTTTGTAAACATTAAAATGTACGTATAGTATCTAATTTCCTTCATTATTTTGATATACTTTCCTTTACAACCATATCTAGATATGCTCAGTAGCTGAAGATTCGTGGATGCACAGAGATGCCTTGTGTGATTGTCTCAACCATGTGCATAGCTATTTCTTAAAAGGATATCTAAAGAATAATCTAAATAGATCGAGTTGATTTTAAATGTTTTAAACTGTATTCTCTCTCCGGATCATGAAAGAAATTATTTGGGTGAAATGTCCGTTTAAAAATAAAGACGCGGGGGGCGGAGCTAAGCCAGTCATGATGGTGGACGCATGAAGGAAGAGCTCCCTGTGTAGTTGAAGCAAGATATGAGTGTAAGCTACACATAGAATACAGAGAACGGCACTAAAAGCAATCTAAAGTAGCCCTCAGTGGTTGCCTAATATTATCTGAGCACATCACCCATGCTTATAAGCAGAAAAGGTGCGGCACAATGGCGCTGTGAGAGAGAGGCCAGCAACCAAATAAGTTACCGGACAGGAGAGGAGCCACGCAGTAAGCAAAATTGAGACCTCTGAGAAGGGAGACTTCAGCTACAAGCTCCGGTAAGATAAATAGCACCTGCACGAGCGACACACTTTAACACAGAGGGTGCCAGGATCAGCAACACAGTTGGAAGCCATAAGTGTTTGGGAGCCACGTGGGTAGCAAAGTTAACAGTTGGGGCTACTTAAACAACAAGGATACAACTATATTGATTCAGAAATATCTGTAAGATATGAACACAGAAGATATAGCCAAGATGGGGAAACACTTCTAGGAATATGTGCGCAGCACATGGCGAACAGACAGGTGGAAAAGAAGTGCGACATACATAATGGATTAACTTTTCCTCACAGATCACAGGTTTATGTCAGTATGAAAGAAGGGGACTCCTCATCAACAGCAAAAATAATAAAAGCTACTATATGATGCTAAAGAACTTTGCATGTTATTAAAGAAAGAAAGGAACATACATATTAAAGAACATTACGTGCATCACTTTCTCCAGTACATACCAAGTAATAGGGCTACAGACTCAGGCTGCTGAGGTGAAAGTGAAAAGACAGAATTAAAAAGTGTGTGCTTTTGTTTTTACACGAAAACTTTGCAAATCTCGGCATGGCAGCTAGGAGACACAATAAAATGACGACACCAAGTAAGCTGGGGGCTGCTCATGATTTCTTTAAACCAACTAAAGGAGATAAAACAAAAGAAAAGGGAGAGGTAGTGCTAGAGGAGGAAACGGAATCTGATGGGGAATCAATTAAAAATGATGGATCGGATACCCCAATCACTAAGGCTGATATCAAACACCTAGTCTCTAAACAAGACATTACTTCAATTTTTTATAAAATGTGGGAGAAAATGGACGCACTCCAAAATACAGTAACAAACAGCTTATCTGAGATTAAGCAAGATATCTCTGAATTGGGCACTAGGGTCGAAACCTTAGAGGAGAAAGAAGAGTCCATGGAGGAAGATATAACAACAGTTAGGCAACAACTCTCTGATCAGCAGCAAGAATTAGCGGAAGTAAACGATAAATTGGAAGACCTAGAGAACAGGAGCAGGAGATGTAATATACGCCTGAAAGGCATTCCTGAGTCCATAGCAACACCAGATCTAACCGCTTATTTACTACAAATGTTTCAAACAATCACAGGATCCTCAGAAGAGGGGAAATACCAAATGGAAAGAGCTCATAGAGCTCTAAGAGCAAAGCCCAAAGATACAGACCCTCCAAGGGATGTGATCACTAAACTACTACGATTTCCTGAAAAAGAGGAGATCATGATGGCGGCGAGGAAGAACCCAACTCTCAAATTTAAAGGATCTGTTATACAGTTATATCAGGACTTATGTGTAAAAACATTACAAAAAAAAATTGCCCTACGCCCTCTGACTCAGCTGCTAAGGAAGAACCAGATCATATATAGATGGGGATTCCCCTTTGCTCTCCACATATACCACGAAGGGAAAACCATCACGCTCAGGGAAGCACAAGATGTTCCTGGAGTGTGCCAGATACTCAAATTGGAATGTCCAGATGTTCCGGATAACCAACAAGACAACAATAAAAGGCCTTTTCAACCACAAAGAGGATTCCAGCAAATGGAGAGATGGACAAAAGTGTCCAAAAGAAAACAAAAGACCTGATGGACTAATTAGAAACAAGGACTTGACATGTTACTTATGCTGACTTTTATCTCTTTGCCTTCTCCTGTGGGGGAAATGAGGAAATATGACTTGGAGGCTATTTGCTTCCAACTTAGTATGAGTAAGTGATGGAGGATGGAGGGATTAGCCACCACTTCTCTGTCAAGATAACAAGTTTAGAATTAGTAATTGCGAAATGCTTAATAAATGTTGACTAATCTAATTGAAACACCTCATAGATAGTTAGGAGTGTGATCCTGTTGTAAAAATGTTTTTTTAGATTAACCTGTTCACATTATTAACAAGATGAACCAGGTCGTTCAGAAGTTAAAACACTCAAGTCCCATTCTATAATGGGAAAAAGCTAGAATATTCTTATTATAACTACATGTTTAACAAGAGTAAGATGTTTTTACGGGAGTTACAAAAATTATACATTGTTCATGATGCATACAATTGTTTAACCATAGTTAAAATTTGGTTCTTTATTTTTGTTTTAAGTACCGTCGAGCAGTATTGTGACAAAATTTTCCTTCAGAGAGTTGAAAATCAGAGAATGGAAAGCAGGTGTGAGGGCGTGATGGAAAGGCTAAGCAGGTACAGAGGGGAGAGGAGGGGGGAAACTACAAATGGTAGCTAAATTACAGATATCTCACAATGTAAGAGGTCTAAATACAGATATAAAGAGAAAGACAGCACTGGCACAATACCACAATCTAGGGGCCAAAATCATATTTCTACAGGAGACACACTTCGTACATCAACAAATACCCAAGAACTGGTCTAAACCAGTGATGTGCAGTCACTAGAGGCAGGTGAGGCAGTGCTTCACCTCTCAAATGGGCAAAAATATATATTTTTTTATTGGCTTTAAAAAAAATTGTAATTTTTTTTCCCCCAGCATTTTTTTTCTCAAAGCTATATGTTGTGCAATGGAGAGGCACAAGAAGGTCTGCCCACCATTACACAACATGCTGCGCCACCTACTGGATGCAAGTGGTTAAGATCATTGCATGGCCCATTAACTGCTTATTTGAGGCAGTCCTATTTGGGCTGAACCAATCCAGCGAGAGGCATTAGTAAGTGGAACATAGGGTTGGGGCTGGATGTTAAATCATATAAAACAAAACAAAAACAGAAAAAAACAACTTTCATATATTTTGTTGCTGTCCTGTGAACCTGCTAGCTTTGCTAAAGTGAAAAAGAGAGTTCTGTTCTTCCCCTCTAAGTTTAGTGGAATGTGCCACTGTCACTTCCTGAATCCTTACAGAGCAGGAAAAGAGGCACAGAGAGCAGTGTTTCAGCCACATCTTATTAAAGTAAGATTTTACTGAAAGGGATTCTGTTAGTGAAAATGATAATTTAATGAATGTGGTTTAGTGTTTTTTTACTCTTTTACAGCAGGGTCGTTTTTGTATTTTGTTTACTCAAACTTTACACCGACTAACTTAGCAGCTTGCCTCTGTACTTCACACTAAATTATAGACTAATTTTCTGAACTCTGTAGCTCTGCTGTTTTATTACTTTAAAATGCAGTGGTCCCCCCCCCCCTTGTGTGTGTGTGTGTGTGTCTCTCTCTCTCTCTCTATCTATCCATCTCTCTCCTTATGTATTGTTCTCCCCCATGGTCTCTTTCTCTCTCTGTCTCTCTTCCTCCCCCTCTGACTCTCATCCCTTATGTAATGAAAGAATCTATAAGCCTAATTTGCAGCATTAAAGTAAAAAGTATGTTTTAAACATATTTTAATGGGCATGGATTTCTAGATATCATAATCAGAGCAAGCATTGTGTTATCTGGCAAGAGTTTCTGTTACAATCCTTTTAGACTAAAATCAGATGTTTACTAAGTTGACCAGTTTTCCAAGACACCATTTAAAGGGACATGAAACCCATATGAAACCCATATGCAAATTTAAATAACTTTCCAATTTACATCTAATATCTAATTTTCTTCATTCTTTTGATGTCCTTTGTTGAAAATCATATCTAAATATGCTCAGTAGCTGCTGATTGGTGGCTGCACATAGATACCTCATGTGATTGGCTCACCCATGTGCATTGCTATTTCTTCAACAAAGGATATCTAAAGAATGAAGGCATATCCTAGCCACTGCCTCACCAGCCTCTGACATCACTGCACGTCGCTGGTCTAAACATTTTCAGCAACATTTTCATGCCACAACTGACAGCAAAAAGAGGGGGGTCTCTATCCTCATACATAACTCACTCCAATTTACCAAGGAAGAGGTAATAAAAGACAAGGGAGGAAGGTATCTAATAGTTAGGGGTATTATACAGGGAATGCAGGTAACACTCTGTAACATATACGCTCCAAACGAGCAGCAACACACCTGTTTTAACAACCTTTCACATATGTTAACCCAATGGTCGCAAACAAGAATTATCTTGGCAGGAGACTTTAATATCAACTTAAGCACATATAAAACAGACGCTTCGCCCAAAGTTACAAGCAAACAACTAAGACTCCAATCTATATCTAAATCAGTTAGGGAAACTCTGGAGAGTCATAACATTTTAGATACATGGACAGAGCTATATGGCCAGACAGTAGACCACACCTACTATTCACCTGCACAGAAAAAGTACACCAAGATCGATTATATATATATTAGTCAGACACTGCTCCCTGGTTTAGTATCATCGAGTATCCATGCCTCGGTGTGGTCGGACCATTCTATAATTCAGATACAAATGGAAGGGATAATAAACATAAACAGACAGAGATCCTGGACCTATGATCCAGTATTATTAAAACAGCCGGATATACACTCCAGCATTCTTAAAAATCTTGATGAATACTGGAGAATGAATTCAAATCCTTTAAGTGGCCCGACAATTACATGGGCAGCTCACAAACCTTATATGAGAGGGATGTTGATAAAAGAAAAAACAAAATATACAAAAAAAATAGAGCAGCAGTTGATTTACTGCAACAAGAAATAGAAGATCTAGAGAGAGTACATAGATCCACAATGTCGCAGGCAACCCTAGATGATCTGGCTCAAAAAAGAAAATAACTTAATAAAATCCTTAATAAAAACTCCCTTAGATCAATGCACAAATTAAAAACATTTTATTTTCTGTACGCAAATAAACCGGACAGATATCTTGCTTACAAGTTGAGGGAAAGAACGAAAGACATGACAATTAGGCAAATCCAAAAGCCAGATGGGAAGGTAACATCACACCCACAAGAAATTGCAGATTGTTTTGCTCATTATTATGAGACACTTTATAATGGGCACACAGCCCAACACACCACACAAACAGAGGTTCTTAAGTCCCAATTATTAGAGAGAGCGGATATACCCAAATTAGAAAAAGAAGGAGCAGAAGCAATAGACGCAGAGATTACTAGGGAGGAAATCAATTTAGCAATACGAGACCTGAAAAATGGTAAGGGACCGGACGGTTTTCCGGGGGAGTACTTCAAATTGTTTAAAACAAATTTGATTTCTCACCTGCACAAATTTTGTAATGATATTATGCAGGGTGCCCAGATCCCCCCAGACTTACTCCGAGCGAAGATAGTGGTAATTCCAAAACCAGGAAAAAACCCTAAACTACCTCAAAATTACAGACCAATTTCATTAATTAATCAAGATGTAAAAATATTTACGAAAATATTAGCAAATAGGCTTAAACTACATTTACCATCTTTGATCCACCCCGACCAAGTAGGTTTCATAAAAGATAGGGAGGCCCCAGATAACGTACGCCACACAATAGCCATGGTAGAGTATATGGGGGGAACAAAAACGCCTTCTCTGCTTCTATCACTGGACGCGGAGAAGGCGTTTGATAGGGTGGATTGGTCATATATGTTAGATGTCCTAAAACATGTGGGATTTGGGGAGAAATTCATCAAGGCTATAGGGAATCTTTAGTCGGGCCCCATCGGCCATAGTAAGAGCAGCAGGATACCAATCAAGGCCCATTAACATATTAAATGGTACCCGTCAGGGATGTCCACTATCATCACTCTTATTTGCCCTATGTGTGGAACCACTAGCTGCCTGTATACGGAACACAAAAGATATTAAGGGTATACAATTAATTAAGGGGGAACATAAATTAACACTATTTGCGGATGATATCTTATTAACGCTCACCCAACCTATGATGTCCCTTCCCAATCTATATAAATTATTAGACGAATTCTCTAGTATATCAGGATTTAAAATTTACTCAGACAAATGTGAGGCTCTCCCAATATCACTCCCAACCCACACACAAAAATTAATAGAAGCCAACTTTGATTTCAAATGGGCTAGACATTCTATCAAATATTTAGGGATCTATATTACTACCACATTGGAAACCTTATTCCAGGCAAACTATTCTCCACTTTTTAAAACTATTAGGAATGACATAATGAAATGGAAGAAGGGAAACTTTTTGTGGTACGGGAGACTTTCAGCAGTAAAAATGAATGTCCTACCAAGACTATTGTAACTATTCAGAGCCCTCCCTATTAAAGTTCCACAAAGGGAATTAGAAGATCTCCAATCAGACATAATTAGATTCATAAGAGGTAATAAAACGGCTAGAATAGCCGCACACACCCTTAAACAACATAAAAATATGGGGGGCATGGGAGTACCTAACCTGGTGGACTACTATCAGGGAGCTAGGCTAGCACAGGCTACATTGCTAGCTAAAGACTGTAGAGATCTCACTTGGCCCTCTATTGAAGCAGATATAGGGGGAATGAACAATGCAACCAATATTATTTGGAATCCCACTGCCATAACACATAGGCCACTAAGAAAGTTAAGGGTTACGGAAGACATTAAACAGATTTGGTTCACTCTCACAAAGACGCTGAAGTTAATACCAGCGCAATCTCTGACAACTCCAATAAGAACACTACTACACACTGATTTCCAGAGACAGATAACGAAATGGGAGAATAAGGGACTGTACAGGGTGGCAGATTTTTTGGACAAGGGGAAAACGATGACATACACACAGCTAAGGGACAAAATACACCCAATTGATCTTTAATGGTTTCTATATCTACAAATCTCTGGTGCTATCAATAAATTTAGGCAAGGCAATGCATCCACCACATATACCACTTTAGAAAGGCTCATAATGTCACCTAATAGGAAAAATAAAATGATCTCACAGATTTATTTAGCAATACAGGAAGCCAAGAATCAAACAAAGCTAAAATTACATGAAAGATAGGAACAAGACCTAGGGGAAATACACAAAAAGGAAGAATGGCATAATTTCCAAGATTAGTAGAGGATGGGTAGGGGCGGTCCTTATAGAAAACGCACTTAAGACTTCATATAGATGGTACTTCACACCATTAAAGTCGTCACATTATACTCCCCAGAGAAACAGGTTATGCTACAGAGGCTGTGCAGAGATCGGATCTTATATTCACATGTGGTGGGAGTGCCCAAAAATAAAACCTACATGGGATAACCTTGCAAAGTTATTAGAGACAATACTGGGAGACACATGTAGACTGACAGCATCTCAAGCTCTACTACACATTCCACAGGAATCTTTCAACACATCCACTAACACATTAATCAATATTCTCTGCACTGCTACAACAACATGTATAGCTAGGTACTGGAAAGTGGGGGCTCCAAGATGGTCTGAAGTAATAGACAAAATAGAGGATATTTATACGATGTCCGAATCTGCTGCGTGGATGCAGGGCACATCAGGCCACTTTCAAAACCGATGGATGCATTGGATAATGAATAAACATAAAATAGACTTAATAACTTGGATATCACTGAAACAGAGCCTGCTGAAAGGGAATCCAGTATATAATTACAAAGTCTCTCACACGTAGGAACAACGACTAGAGGAAATAAATAAATGATTAAGGTAAAATGTCAAGAAAAGGAAATAAAAGCTATAAATTAAGGTAATATAAAGATAACTCTACTGCTCGACGGGAACAGTTCATGTTTTAATTTTGTTAATAATTGGTTCAAATTTCTTTTAAAATATTGTTTTTGTTTTCTTTTTCTTTTTATGGGAGGGAAAGAAAAGGGGGACGAAACAAAGTACAAGATAAAGAAAGGAATAGTACTGTTATTATGTTTAATCTTAATGTCCTGTATGATCTGATATGATTTGTACCAATAAATAACATATAACATATGTGAGCAGTTCAGACAAATACAGGCTCGAGGTTTATTTACTAATAATGAACAAACGTGTATTTTAACATTTAAAAAGAGATTATCCAAGTTCCGTCCATTATAAATACAAATTAAACACGAGATTCACATCTTTAAAAATACAAGTCTAATGCCACGCACTAGCACACAATCAATGTGCATTATAAATACATTTAATAGAGCAATGTCAATACTTCACAATAAGTCATGATATTTCTTTAATAAACAATAAATACATACAATGTTTACTATTTTGAAATAAAATTTATTTATATTAAATAACCTGATCGATATTAAATATCGAAATGTGTAAAACATTTACTAATGTGACTGGATTATATTTACTAAAAATAAAATAGAGATCAAATGTAAAACTAATATATTAATATTTAACGGATCACGTATATTAAATCTGCGTCACACATATCCGCATAACAGTCCCATGAGCTACAAATAAGTCTACATGAAAAATGTAGTAACAGCACCCCCCAGGAGGTATGTGTATGGAAGTTACTAAGATATGAAACATTAAGGAACGGCCAATCAGAGCTCATCACACAAACATAACTTGAGTCAGTATGGTCTCACAGACGTAATAACAAAATTTCAAAAATTTTTCCAATCAGATGTACAGATACCATGTCCCATGGTGCATATCATGTTTACTTCACCATATAAAAGTCCATTACACATTGCCATTTTTGTCAGCTCTCTAATGCCTGCTGGCAGATATATATTATTGATATATTATATATTATATATATATATATATATATATATATATATATATATATATATATATATATATATACCCACCCAACTCGGCAGGCATGACGTCTCCCAGGTTCTCACAGTTGGAGAGTGCAGCACTGGTCAACACCGTCGAGGACTTCTATCCGCAGCTGTTTGGGAACAAGAAGAAGTCGATGAAGCAGAGTATTAGGAAGGCCCTCTGGGCATCTATCACCAATGATGTTAATTTGGTGTGTGGCATCCAGAGGACCACAGATCAAATCATGCGGAGGTTCGAGGATATGAGGTTGCGGCTAAGCAATAAAGTCGCCCTCATAAAAGAGTGGGTAAAAGCCCGTCGGAGGAATGGAAAGCAGGATCCACTACCACAGAAACTGTACCTGCAACCTTATGAGGGGACTTTATGCGCCCTCCTCAATCTCAGGGTCCCCCGCAGATTTAGATCCGCTCGCTCCTCAACTTCTTCTTCCCACCCAGCTGCTGGATCGGAAATTCCCAACCCGGAGGCCAGTGCAGCTGCTTCTCTAACCGGTGACCTGGGAGAAGAAAGTCTAGAGGCTGAACCAGGTAAATATCAGAATTCATATAATATATTAATATTTGAGTATATATTTAAGCAATGTGTATATAGTCATATATTCAACCTATATAGCTCTCACAACACACGCTACATATAATGTTTTGATATCTAAATTTAGAATCGTCACACATGAAATATGATGTTTCTTGCGCTCTCTAGAATATGCATCTTAGAGCTAAAATGAAATTGCGCATCTGTGAAATCCCTATCATCCGCCATTTCATACACTGACTATCGAATCATACCACAGTTCTAAATATTAATTGTTATCATTCAATATAAACAAATATACGATTGGAATCTTGTAATACACCCAATTGGAAATATATCTGAAGTCTTTCAAAATTATACTCATCACACTACTATATCCAAATCAATTCAGAATCACGGAATGCGCAATTCCACTTTGAATCATTGCGCAATGATCACGAAAGATAGAATTGCGCACACACGTGAACATGTGTTTGCTGTAACAGTGGCATAACTTTAGACATGTTGGTCAAATCACGGATGCCCAATTTCGCTTTGAATCATTGCGCAATGATCACGAAAGATAGAATTGCGCACACACGTGAACATGTGTTTGCTCTAACAGTGGCATAACTTTAGCCATGTTGGTCAAATGTATACGTTAATTAGTATATGTGAAGAATACAGTATCCTTATTTACAATATTCTACATTATAAAAGCTATACTAGCAAGAACAAAATAAAAATTGAACGATCTCTATCAATTGATGACAATGCAAGAAGACACAAAATAACTTAAAGCGACAGTCAACAACATAAAAGATTGAAAATAAGAATACATGATCTCATTATTTATAAATTAATTTAGGAAAAAATTAACTCACGTGAATACAAAAATATAATTTTACTTTGCCAATTAGAATATAAAAATCTGATTGTTCGTGTCCATGGCCTGATTTGTTTTAATGATATCCAATCCTGATTGAATATTTTACAGCTATGGATGTTGTTGCTGGAACCTCGAGCCCGTGTTCATCACAGCGTAGTATCTCATTTTAATTTACCTTTGTCTTACAAACTTGGACATAACATTACATAATCCATTCACATTGATCTATATTTATATGGATACTCTAATTCTCTTTTCTTGTTATTTTAAAATAAGAATCATGAATCAGAGTTGGGATTCCATTGTAATACAAATCTCAATTTATGAGTATTTAAAGATATTCCTTCCATTCTTGATATCTTAATTTTAATGTAATCTTAGGGTCATGGCCATTTTATAGTCTGCCCCTGGGTAGTGCTTGACATTTTTTGGCTACATTTAGACAACATCAACACATTTTTTACATATGTGCAGATTAGAGAAATATACATCTCACATGCTTTGATATTTTCTTCTTATCATTAAAGGGACATGAAAACCAACATTTAACTTTTATGATTTAGACACGACATGTGATTTTCAAAAACTTTAAAATTTGCTTCTATTATCTACCTTGCTTCAGACTATTGTTATCTGTAGTTGAAAATCATATCTAGGTAGGCTCAGGATCAGCAATGCATTACTGGGAGTAACCTGCTGATTGTTTAATGCACAAAATTGCCTATTTTCCTTTGTTCAACACATGTCTTCAGATAACAGTAGTGCATAGTTGCTTCTTTAAAAAAACTTTCAAAGACAATGAAGCAAAATAGAAAAAAAAGTATATTTGAAAGTTTTTTTAAATCACAGGCTGGATTTGAATCATGGAAATTAATACGATTACACATTTAGAGTTTCTTGTCCCTTTAAGAGCAAAGGATAATTAAAGAATCTTGATGATATCCTTAAATTACATATTTGATTGTAATTGCATGCTCCATCCCATTCATTACATCAACATATGGACTAGACAATTAATTAACAGTGACATTGTCAAATAAAGATATTTTAATATTTAATATTAAAGGGACACTGAACACAATATTTCTCATTTGTGATTCAGATAGAGCATGCAATATTAATAAACTTTCTCATTTACTCCTATAATCAAATTTTCTACATTCTCTTTGTATCTTTATTTGAAATGCATGATTGTAAGTTTAGATGCCGGTCCATTTTTGGGGAACAACCTGGGTTGTTCTTGCTGATTGGTGCATACATTCACCAACCAATAAACAAGTGCTTTTCATGGTTCTGAAACCAAATATTGCTTAGCTGACTTATTTTTCAAAGAAAGAAAGCAAGAGAACAAGGAAAAATTGATAATAGGAGTAAATTAGAAATATGCTTAAAATTGCATGCTCTATCTGAATCCAAAAATTAAAGATTTGGGTTCAGTGTCCCTTTAATAATAAATATCTTCATTAATCCTTACACTGTTTTGATTAAACAATATTGATATCTATATCACATATTCACTCTTGGACTTCCTTTATATATATAAGCATACTCTAACAGCACTATGATGACATATTTTTACAAATATCTTCTGTTTTGCATTGTGATAAATATGTGTTGGTCCTAAAACAGATTACTGTACATTGCACAAATGGATCTATGTGCCACATGGCTTAGGTTCAATTTGTCACCAGTTATTATATTATATTTTATTATATGTGTATTATTTTCAAAACATGGATTAATAGTTATATTTAGATACGCCATAGAATCATATGAGAATAATTGGCTGTCTAATATAGTAAGAAATCAAACATATGTGAAAGACATCATTTTCTTTACAATCACCTTGATTAACTCATAAATTTATTGTTCATATTAGTGCTCTATTCTTCACATTTCTAAGTATATTATTTGGAATATTCTATACTACTGTGATTTAGTGATGTCCAAACTGTGTTCACTAATATATTTTAATATTTAATAGATGTAGTTGTTGTGGCGAGCACAGAGGGATCCAGCAGCAATGGTGACCTGCCTTTGCAGGATTCTGGTAAGTCCCTTGACTCATTCATATGTCATTGAAGGTGTATTTTTAATAAATATTATGATCATGATTCTGATGAAGCATTCCATTTGAATAAAACATATAATTGACTCCTCTGATTATGTATAAATTCTTTTATTTTTTAAGATTAAGGTCTCAAAGCTTCTTAGTCTACACCTTTGTGCTCCAGAACATGGCTAGCATATGTTTCTTTTTAGTATAAATTTAGACAACAATCATCAAGTGATACACACATGAGAACTCTTAAATGTTCAATGTACTCAGCTTTTAAGAATATCTTCAAAATACAGACACTAAAATGTAATTATTACTCATCGATAATTACAAATCTTATTTCATTTGTATGCTCCATCAAAATGATGTAATTCCTAACTTTGGTTCAGTATCTCTTTAATGCAACATTGATGTGTGTCCTTGAGCAACAGCAACATATGTTAGAATATAGGATTTTAACGTGTACACAACATATTATGTTTTACAGAGATTGATGTAACATGTGAGATGGAGGAGGAAGTGGCTCCCTTGGAGTCTGATGGTATGTCAATATATATAACATGCATCAAACATGTATTATTGCTTAAAAAACATTCTCTTGAAGAAAAATAAAGTCTACAGCTTTGGCACTTTAAAATGTATTATTTCATTATTTTTACAATACACTACAGCACCCCTTTCTATATTATGCAGCAAGAACATATGTTTCGTAAATTTATGTATGATTTGTCAATGACATCATGATGTCACATGCATATTCCATGCAAAACCACAATAAGCATCTTCTAATTGTACAGTCATTGCTATTCATCTGAGTGCCTAGATGCAGACCATATCCTTATGTCATCATTGTTTATAAATTGTAAACCACTTCTAAGTATACATAAAACATAATCATGTTGAACTTTCTTGATTTAATTTCATGATGTATGAAATGTAAATATATTTTAAATATATTTATGTGTAGACTGTCCATTTCAATCCAACAAACATTAATATTCCACAAAATTAAAGCATGCATTGATGAATATGTCTATTAATATTGGGATGATATACATGTAATCCTAATGTAAAATAGAGATTCACAACATTATTCAGAAAATTGAATCAGATAGAGAAGATTATAATATTAATTGACAATATGATTGGTAGTATCTACTGTATATATTCTGAAGAGTAATTGAATGAAGCATCAAGCTTAAAATTAGACCATTAAATATTACAAAGGCAATCAACAAAATATATATGTAAATCAGTGTTTACCTCGTTTAAAAGGCTAGGTGGAGTGACCATTTCAATTTCATAATATTACACACTCCCATATTATTCAATTGTTGAATATTCTGAAATCAATCCACGGGCATGTGTCTAAAAGAACTCTATTGTATTTCAATCTCAAATGCATACATGCATACCGAAATATTATACAAAATATAAATATATTATCAATTCATAAATATTAGCACATAATGTTGCCTTTGATAAATATGATTTGTAATCTATTTATGAAATGTTACATGAAAAATAACAGTGAACATTCAGAGTTTAAATGATCTATTAAATATTCTAAGTAATTATATTTGATTCCAATCAATCAATAACTTAAAACATAGTCATTATTGTGACTTTGTATCAATATTTTATGAGAACAAGAATCAAGACTTTAACTAATGTATAATCTTTATTTCTTTCAAGAAAATAATATTTATTGATATCATATATGTCTATTTTTTTTTATATTTCAGATGGACCTTCCACTTATGAGCATCAGCCTCCTTCCCCTCCCCAGTCAGAAGACCCTCACCAGTCAGAATCCCCTCCCCAGCCACAAGCCCCTCCCCAGTAGGAAGCCCCTCCCCAGTCTGAAGTCCCTCCCCAGCCACAAGCCCCTCCCCAGTCAGAAGCCACTCCCCAGTCAGAAGCCCCTCCCCAGCCCAAAACCACTCCTGGCCCTTCCCATTCCTCCTGTCCTGCCCCTCCCAAAAAACGCCCCTTTGCCCCCTTGCTGCTCTCCCCATATTGCCACCCAAACAGCTCCCCCACCTGCCAAGCCCCAACTCACCAGGCCCCTGACTCCCCAGCTGTACGGGCTACCCCAGAGCGGTACGGGCTACCCCACCTCACCCCATCCCTCCACCTCCCCTCTCTCCCTCCCCCTACCCTTCCCTCCCCTCCAGACTTTTACCCCAGTCCCCACCTTCATTGTCCTGGGTGTCAGATTGTCCTTCCCAGCCACAGATGTAAGTATCATTACAAATACACATTATAACATACTTTCTTAAAGGGACATTATAGTGATATAATTAGACATAAATTGATTTTTTTAATTAAAAAAGTTTTGATAAACCTTTTCTTTATTTGATTAATCTAAATGTTTTCAATCTTCAGTTTTGTAAAATCAACATCCACATTTTCTAATATCTAAATGATATTGCCTAGATGTTGTATATCTATTCTGTGTATATGACAATATTTTGTATTTGTTATCACTGCCCTTTTCACAGTGTGTCATAAACCAAAGAAATATATTTTTCAAGATTGAGAGGGTTTTGATTTGTGTTAAGATCTTAAAGGGACAGTATACTATACAATAGTTTTTCCCTTAATGTGTTTACAATTAGTTTTTGTACCAGCTGCAGAATATAAAATGTATGCGATTTGCTTTTTAAGGCTTCTTTGTGTATATGAATTTGCTGATTTTGTGTTTTCAAGCCACAACCTAATAAAATGGTTTGAACTTGTAGGTATTATCAGATCTCATTACTTTATCCCATTTTGAAAATATACATGCTTCTTTATCTCATATCACTCCATATACCAATCACCAATAATTGGATAGATCAATTGAAAATTAACTTTTTATTACCTTATCTCTTCTATAACCCACTGGGAGTGTAATTTCTTCTGCTTGCTGTGTTTACACAGCTTGGCCTCAAGGTCAAACGGTTTAAGGATAGTTGTGGATACCACAGGCTAAATAAACTATTTCAGATGCCAATGTAAGAGCAATGGAAATACATACTTATAAACAATTTAATACACTCCAGCATGTAAAGTGGATCATTGTGAACCAATTAAAGGGGAGAACATTTTTGAGTAAACTGTCCCTTTAATGGTTTATCTATGAAGAACACATTTAATGTGCAAATCTTCTATATTGAATATTTAATTATAATAATGATATGTCTTTTTATTATTACAATGTCTCTTTGCTCTCTTTTTATTATGTGCTGGAATTAACAATAATTTTCATACTTTATTTTTGTTTAGGTTGTGACTCAGCATGGTTAACGCTAGAGGCTCTAGCACGTATAGAGCAGACCATGCTGAGGAACAGTGTGTTGCTGGGAAGGAAGCACAACACCATGCATACCCAGCTGCGGATGCAGCACTTGACTCTAGAGCGCATTCTGCGTTTAGAGTCAATGCATGAATCCACAGCTGGTAATGCACAGGACGATGAGGGTCATGCTGATGCCCTATAAGTGAAGGATCCGGAGATGCTCCGAGGGCACAGATACAAATCTTCCGTCCACATGTTACTTTGTTTGTATTTATTGTTGCCATTTGGCCTTTTTTGTTTTTTTTGTTGTGTCTGTTGCACTATTTCACCTTGTCAGATGGCTCCAATGGGGCTGTGTTGGCCCTTGTCAACTCCCTCCTAGAACTGTGAGTACCTTGTCAGATGGCTCCAATGGGGCTGTGTTGGCCTTTGTTGGCCCTTGTCAACTCCCTCCAAGGACTGTGATGCACTATTTCAACTTGTCAGATGGCTCCAATGGGGCTGTGTTGGCCTTTGTCAACTCCTTCCAAGGACTGTGATGCACTATTTCACCTTGTCAGATGGCTCCAATGGGGCTGTGTTGGCCTTTGTTGGCCCTTGTCAACTCCCTTCAAGGACTGTGATGCACTATTTCAACTTGTCAGATGGCTCCAATGGGGCTGTGTTGGCCTTTGTCAACTCCTTCCAAGGACTGTGATGCACTATTTCACCTTGTCAGATGGCTCCAATGGGGCTGTGTTGGCCTTTGTTGGCCCTTGTCAACTCCCTCCAAGGACTGTGATGCACTATTTCAACTTGTCAAATGGCTCCAATGGGGCTGTGTTGGCCCTTGTCAACTCCCTCCAAGGACTGTGATGCACTATTTCAACTTGTTAGATGGCTCCAATGGGGCTGTGTTGGCCTTTGTTGGCCCTTGTCAACTCCCTCCAAGTACTGTGATGCACTATTTCAACTTGTCAGATGGCTCCAATTGGGCTGTGTTGGCCCTTGTCAACTCCCTCCAAGGACTGTGATGCACTATTTCAACTTGTCAGATGGCTCCAATGGGGCTGTGTTGGCCCTTGTCAACTCCCTCCAAGGACTGTGATGCACTATTTCACCTTGTCAGATGGCTCCAATGGGGCTGTGTTGGCCCTTGTCAACTCCCTCCAAGGACTGTGATGCACTATTTCACCTTGTCAGATGGCTCCAATGGGGCTGTGTTGGCCCTATTCAACTACCCTCAAAGGACTGTGATGCACTATTTCACCTTGTCAGATGGCTCCAATGAGGCTGTGTTGGCCCTATTCAACTCCCTCCAAGGACTGTGATGCACTATTTCACCTTGTCAGATGGCTCCAATGAGGCTGTGTTAGCCCTTGTCAACTCCCTCCAAGGACTGTGATGCACTCTTTCACCTTGTCAGATGGCTCCAATGGGGCTGATTTATCAATATGACTTTTTGTAACGTTATCTTATTTCTTTATATTTTATAACATCATAATAAAAAAAAAAGTAATTAATATATTATGTGTCCTCTTTATTCATGTCATGTATTAAATCTATATTTTAGGTGGTTAATCCTTCAAGGGACATGAAACCAAAAAATGGTCTTTCATGATTCAGATATATAATACAATTGTCAAGAAATTTAATATTTACATCTCTTATTTAATTTGCTTCATTTTCTTGATATACTTTGCAGAAAGGTTTATCTTTGCAAGATCATGAGTAGCAGAGAACTGAGGTTCTAAATGTTGATTGTTGTTTGTATATATATATATATATAGATATATATATATATATATATATATATATATATACAGGGGGCCCTCGTTTTACAATGGTTCAATTTACACCGTTTCAAAATAACAACCTTTTTTTCCAGTCATGTGACTGCTATTGAAAAGCATTGAGAAGCAGTGCATTTATTAAAATAGCCAGTAGGTGGAGCTGTCCGCTTGTGTTGCAGCAAAGCCAAGCAAGCTGAAATTAATCAGTTTAACCAGACCTGAGCTATCAAGCAGATTTCAAAGGAACAAGATCTTCCTGTCTATAAATCAGTCCAGATTGGAATGCATAGAAAGAACGGTTTGCAGAAAAATGCAAGTGAAGTCTGTGCTGTGTGATTATTTTATTAGGTTTATAATGCTGTTTAGCAAATGTTTTTGTTTATTTAACTTAGTTTAATTATATATTATGTGTTGTGTGATTATTTTATTAGGTTTACAATGCTGTTTAGCATTTAAAGTCTTCATTTCAAAGCTTTAAAAATAATGTATTATGTGTTACTTATGACAATTTTTCTCCCCCACTTCCCACTGACTTACATTATAAACTGGGTTTCAATTTACAACGGTTTCGATTTACAACCATTACTTCTGGAACCTAACCCTGGCGTAAACTGAGGGCTACCTGTATATATATATATATATATATATATATTGGATGTTGTTGGCTCATCCATGTGTTCATTTCTGAACTATTCGTGAATTGATGCATCTTTAACAAATGATCCCAAGATTATTAAACTGAGAAAATCTATGTAAATGATGAATTTGATGGAAATAGTATCCTCTCTGTGAATCCTGATCTTAATTGTTTGTATTTCATGTCCCTTTAAGTGATGCTGACCACAATTCTTAAGGAATGGATATTCATTTCTAATTGTTATTATTATCGGTTATTTGTAGAGTGCCAACAGATTCCGCAGCGCTAATGTATTTTTGTCCTTTTTATATCAACATAGACTTATAATATTTTTAAAACAGACTATTATTTGAATGTTGACAGCACATGTATTCCAATTTCACTTATATCTTATTGTAGTAGTCTAACAAGAGCAATCACTGTGTGTAATGTGCATATTTTAGCTGATTAATATCTTTCTCTTATTATTGTTTCTCTTTAATGATCCAACTATATATTGCTATAGGTAGGCTGACCATATTTCAACTTGAATAAGTGACACATCTGATAAATACATGTGACATTATTCTTATTACAAATAAATCTTTAAACATATCTGAAAACATCCCTGACATATGTATTTCTCATGTGTAGCTTTTTAAAGCGTAAAGATGGTCACCATAGCTATAGGTAACATATAACGTATAACCAATCTAGATTTTCATAATGTATCTCGTAGCATTATTTCCCATTTAAAGGGACATGAAACACAATAATCTATTTTCTCATTTATGTATAACATAAGATTTTTAAATAATTTTATTTCCATAAATTCTCAAATTTGCTTCAGTCTCTTTGTATCATTTGTTTAAGGAGCAGCAGGGTACTACTGGTTGCTAAATGAACACATAGGTGAACCAATGACAATCAGTATATATATGTAGCCACCAATCAGCAGTTAGAGCATCGTATTTTTCTGCTTTTGAGATTACCTCACATTTCATCAAAAGATTAAAATTAAGTTTGAAAATTAAGTTCAAATTGCAAATTTCGTACATAATTGTGTAACATAAATTGCTTGCTAAATAGTTAATAATCCTCCGATTCCAATGAAATATATCCTTATTACCAACAATGGATTATATTTCATATATCACAGTATATCGTTATCTAGGGTGACATTCATAGAAAACAATATAGCACATAGTAGTTTTTAAAATATAAATACATTTTATTGACATGTAAAGCTGTAAAATGAGTTCTTGGATTGGATGCCGTTTTTACGCGATCTCGGATGCGCCTTTGATTGGCTGGTGTTTTTATTCGATTTCGGATGCACCATGTTGCTTAAGACGTCACATGCAAAGCTGTAAAATTAGTTCTTGGATTGAATGCCGTTTTTACGTGATCTCGGATGCGCCTTTGATTGGCTGACGTTTTTACGCAATCTCGGATGCACCATGTTGCTTAAGACGTCACATGCAAAGCTGTAAAATGAGTTCTTGGATTGGATGCTGTTTTTACGTGATCTCGGATGCGCCTTTGATCGGCTGACGTTTTTAAGCAATCTCGGATGCGCCATGTTGCTTAAAACGTCACATGCCAAGCTGGAAAATGAGTTTTTGGATAGGATGCCGTTTTAACGCGATCTCAGATGCGCCTTTGATTGGCTGACATTTTTACGCAATCTCGGATGCACCATGTTGCTTAAGACGTCACATGCCAAGCTGTAAAATTAGTTCTTGGATTTGATGCCGTTTTTACGCGATCTCGGATGCGCCTTTGATTGGCTGATGTTTTTATGCGATCTCGTATGCGCCATGTTGCTTAAGACGTCACATGCCAAGGTGTTAAATCTGTCTGATTGGATTACGTTGTCCCGCAATATTTGATTTTGCACATAACCCACGTTTGCGAATGAGAAGACAAGTTTAAAACCATGACGATTATGGAGTGTGTCAATCATGTACATTGTTGAACCATAGTTGATAAAGAACACAAAAATCTCTATTGATGGCTGTCTTGTTGAAGAAACGAATGAAGGCAATATGTTTTTCATGCATAATATATTTTGAGGCAAGTGCAAATCCATGAATATACTCCATCTTGTTTAATATGTTTGTTAACAATATTTTCCTTTTTCTAAATAATTATTGTGTTGCGTTGAATTTTCCACATATCTAATTCCTAAAGATGCGCTTTTGTATTTGAATCAAGTAATCAATATGCATTGACCTTTATCATATGATAAATATATGAGATGCCTACTTATTCTAGATTTTATGTCCTTATCTTTTTTCTTAAAGGGACATTATACACTCATTTTTTCTGAGCATATATGTTTTGTAGATGATCTATTTATATAGCCCATAATCTTTTTTTTTTTTTTTAAATGTATAGTTTTGCTTATTTTTAAATAACATTGCTGTGATTTTCTGACTCCTAACCAAGCCCCAAAGTTTGATGTGAATACCGTCAGCTACCTTCTCCAGCTTGCTCCTGTTTGTGTAAAGGGTCTTTCATATGCAAAAGAAGGGGGAGTGGGGAGTGTCTTATTTCCCACTTGCAATGGGCTTTCCAGCTAACTTTTCAACATAGCTAAACTGAGAGTTTCTAAGTAAGTCTTTAAACCGTTTTATCATGGATTTTATATCAGTATCTGGGCATCTTGTTCTTTATAGTAGTGTCTATTACATGCAGTTCTATGAAAATGAGTGTATACTGTCCCTTTAATGTAAATGCTCAGTATTGTGTCATGTATGACTTCCACATTGTTAATCTACAAATATATTACTGTGAGCATATATTTCTAAAGTAACTCTTAAAAGTATATGAAACCAGATTCCTTCTAAATGAAAGGTCTTTCTTAAATAATTCAAACACTATAATGTATCTTTAAGAAAATAGACTTTATTTAACACGTCGAGAGAAATATGGCATACAGGCTTAGTATCCTATTCAAATATTTTCTTGTTTGAACAAGTACACGTAGCTATACCAACAATCCCTAAGGATTAGTATAGGTTAGCATATGTTCTTGATTAAAGGGACAGTCAAGTCAAGCAAAACAGCAATGATTTAAATCTAAAAAAATGCTATTTTTAGAAAATATATCTCAAACTTTTATCACCAATTTATCTTAGTTCTCTTGGTGTTCTTAGTTGATAGCTAAACCTAGGAGGTTCATCTGCTCATTTCTTAGACCTTGAAGAGTGCATCTAATCTGAATGCATTTTGACCACTAGAGGGCATTATTTTTTGTGTTTCATATAGAAAACATTGAGTTCATGCAGTAGTTAACCTGGATTGATCAGTGATTGGCTGAAATGCCGGTCTGTCAAAAGAACAGAAATAAGTAGTCATTTTTCAGAGGCATAGATACAAGGTTAATCACAGAAGTAAAATGTGTATTTCTCTAAGTCTTGTTTTTCCAAACTTGATAATGTGTAATAAAGTGTTTGTAACCAACAATAATTAATGGTATGACTGTCCCTTTAAGCTGTGTTGTTGGCATCAAAACAGTGATATGCCATCATGTATAATTGTAATGGTCATTTTGTTTGAGATTAGGGAAACAGTTTGGACATCACATCACAGAAACCAATCAATGTAATCAACAAGGATAGGTATGTGATGATGTGGTCTCCACACACTTGTAAAACACACTCTGCAAACAATCTGCCTCCATGGACCCGGTCCCATAGAAGCAGATTATATACAGAGTGTGCTCCACAAGAGTAAGAAGACCACATCATCACATACCTATCCATTACACATTAAATAACTAAAAATATATAAAAAAAAAGACTTCCTCTTCCTTCCCCTCTTCCCACGAGACTGAGGATTTGGGGGAGGGGGGAAACTGTCCCCTCCGACAAGTTCTCATAGGAGATGTTTGGAGAAGAGGGGAAGGAGGAGTACTGGGATCCCCCGGCTGAGGAGGAGATTGAGGATGAGATGGAAGAGGGCCAGGAGAAGATGGTCCAGCAGCAGATGGCCCAGGATCAGATGGCCAGGATCAGATGGTGCAGCAGCAGATGGTGCGTTATGGCCTTCCCGGAGGACCTGCAATATATCCTTAAGAGTATTCAAGATCTCTCTTTGGTCTTGGCGAATCTCTCTTTGGTCTTGGCGAATATCATTAATTGCTTCCATCAGATGGACTCTGCTTTCCGTCTGTTCCCTCCGGGAGGCACGCATCTCTTTAAGAAAATCTTTTAATCTGCAGCTCTGCTATCTCTGCTGGTATCTCCTACTGAGTAGCTGCTGGTGCACGGCAGGCTACTAGTGCTCGGCAGGCTGCTGGTGCATGGCGGCCTGCTGGTGCAGGAGGGACTGCTGCAGGGATCTCTTCTGCAGCGGGGGCTTCTTCACAGGATGAGGGTACAGGGATGTCTTCCATGTCTCCCTGAGGTGGCGAGTCATCTGCACCACTCTCATACCTGGGTGAAGGAGGAGCCTGTGGGTGCTGTGCTGCATTCTTTCTTATTGTAAAAAAAGAAAGAAATCAAGATATTAGCACCGTTCCAAATAAAGATGTAAATGTTGTATTTGAAAGTGTATTAATGAGGCTGCCTTTGTAGCAATCAATACGATTTCCATATTTTCTAAACCGTGTTTCTGATATCTATATGGTCAATCTGAATGTGTTTTTGCTTTTGTTTTCAGTCTGTTTAAATGCACACCTAATCTCTGCAACTTTCGCAAGGTAATTGTGAATGCATTTACGTAATAATGTCTAAAAAAGCATAATTGCGTTAATTATATCCTTGATATAACCTTAGCGCTGGAAAAACAACTCAAAGCTGCAGTGTGTAATTAAGGATTCCCTTGCTCCTTACTAACAGAGTGCTATAAAAGAATTAACTACACTGACTGCAGAAAACTGCAACCAGGTAATTGAACACTGCTGCGCTATCTCAATAGATTGCTAAATGAGTGCAGTAACCAAAACTAAAGGGGTTGTCTCTAAAGATAATTTTAATTATAATGAACCCTTTTGGTAAGTGTCGAAAATCACATTAAAATGGCACACATAAAAATATAAATGCAATACATAAAATAAACATATACAATAAACATATAAAATATATCACAATATAACAACAAATGAATTCATGTGGCACACTGGTAAAAAAGAACAAATATATTGTCTCTTAGCTTGAAATCGTCCGTTGGTTAAAAGTCTTTTGGTATGCCAGTTGGTGGGTTAAAAGCAAAAAGGACGTCAAGCAAGCTCCTGATGGATTAGTAGCCAGCAAAAAAACTAAGTGATAGGGCGAGAAGAAGGATATAAAAATCCTTTAAACAATATGAAAGTACAAAAAACATAAGGTGCACGCTTTTACATACACCAGATGTTGATGAGCAGTCACAGGGGGCTCCTCTCGAGGGCAAGCCGCTTGTATTCTCTCAGCGTGTCCCAGGCGTCTTGCAGCAATCAGAGGTCCGTTATGTCTTGCTGTATTATACAGCCTCCAAAATGCTCAGCCCGCCAGACGAAACTTCAAACTGCAAGGCGCTCCCTTACGCCAAAGCAGAGACTTCAGGCTACGGAAGCTCACAAAGACCAAAGTACTAAGCAACGTGTTTCGGCTGATTCACAGCCTTTCTCAAGCTCAATACTGATGGTATCATTCCTACATCCTTTATACACTTCCACTTAAAGGGATATTTTCAATGAAAAGTTCATATTTGCACAAAAGGGATAATTTCAACTTTACACCTTATGGTTATTCATGTAATACATATGTAATTTGAGAATTCATATGCAGTTAAAAATTCATATGCAGTTAAAATTCATATTTGAGCAAATACGGGTAATTTTATCTTAACACCTTATAGCTGTACAAAAACAGGTGATTTCATCTTAACTTATTGTAACTGTTCATATAATTCATATGCAAAAAAAGTTCAATAATTTCATATTAACACCTTATACCAATTGACTTTTGTAATTCATATGTAATAATATTTATGATATCTCTGGAACCTTAATCCTGTATACCTAATTCTAATTCATATTCACATCGTGGGACCTTGGTTGTACTTTAAAACCACAATTCTTAGATATACCTAAAGACTTAATAATCTATGATTAATACTACAACTAATCATATTTTGCTGGTACAGTGACCTAAACCTCATATATAAACTAAAAGAATAATTAGATAACCTATATTAAAATTTTAAAAAATGTATTAATTAATTTATAGGTTAATAATTGCGGCCCTATAACGAAATCATGACTCTATATTCAACATGTGATATACATCATAAGTTTTTTTATAAATATAAAAACCTAGACGTATTGATGATGGGCAAATGTAAACAATCCTGCAAATGTCAACTCCTATAAGGAGTGCGTGAATTTTGGCTTACCAATGAGTTAAGTGGTAAGCAAAAGTTCCTATTAAAATAGACACACAATCCTGCTAGTGTCCACTCCTATATGGGGTACATCAAATGTGGCTTACCAATGAGTTAAAGAAAGGTGATATGCATAAGTACTTATTATAAAATAAATTAAAGCGATCCAGCAAATATCAACTCCTATGAGGGGTGCTTAAACTATGGCCTATCATTAGGTTAGGGATTTCGGTCCCACCAAACTTGTTGTGGAAGTGGTTAAATAAATTTACATATTTTTAAAATTGCAAAATTCAAAAATTCAAAATACAGAATCTAAAACCTAAAATTTAAAATTTAGAAAATATATAAAATTCTAAATTTAAAATCTAAAATCTCATTATTTTAATTTAAATATATTATTTTATTTCAGATAACAATTTAGGTCCAATTCCAAATTCAGACCTTGGGGTTTGAGAGAGCCCATCTGGAATATCCACTTTCCTTCCCTTTTCAGGATTTCATCATGCAAATCTCCTCCTCTCCAATGTTTAGAGACTTTATCAATACCTATATATTTAAAATGTTTGAGATTTGCATTATTGCATGTCGCAAAGTGCTTTGGTACTGGGATATCCTTATAGCGGTCCTTACTGTGTTGTTCTATTGATAGGATATGCTCCCTTATCCTGTCGTGTAGGGGTCTTTCCGACTCTCCTATATATTGGGCCCCACAACTACATTCTATTATATAGATCACATTTCTATCTACACATCTAATCATTTGAGAGATTTTAAACACTTCCCCTATGGAGTTGTACTTAACTTCCTTCTTTTTTAGACCATATTGGCAATATTTACATTTATGACAAGGGAAAAAACCTTTTAGGTCCTTCCCCCAGAGGTCTTTCTTCCTTTTTTTCTTGTATTTTTTTCAAATCAGAAGGTGCAAGTCTCATTTTTAAATGTTTTGCTTTCCTATAGACTATTTGGGGTCTATTAGAAATCATGGGGCCTACCTTATCATCTAATTTTAAAACACCCCAATGTTTCTTCAGAATTTTTTCTATTATATTTTTGTTGCCACTGTATGTTGTAATGAAGGGTATAAACATAGAGGTATCACTTGTAGTTTCAGTCATTTTAGTTTTTTTTTTTGTTTTTACTACTCCCCAGAATTTCATCCCTATCTTGATCTCGTACACTCTTTATGGTCTCTTCCAAGGCATCAATAGGATACCCTCTCTCTAGAAATTTATTTTTTAATATTGCTGAATGGGCATCATAATCTGACAAAATACTACAATTTTTTCTCATTTTCAAGAACTGTCCTTTTGGAATGTTCTTTTTCCACTGAGAGTGGTGACAGCTCAGTTGGTGAATGTAATTATTCGCATCCACATGTTTAAAATAAGTTCTAGAGTTCAACCTGTTTTCCCTTATAAAAATTTCTAAATCTAAAAATTGTATATTGGTATGGCTTTTTCCCAAGTGAACTTTAAATTTTTGTCATTTAAATTCATAGAAGAGATAAAATTGTCTAGACTTTCTTCATTTCCGTGCCAAATCATAAATATATCGTCTATATACCTTCTATAGGTGACCAGGTTTGCCCCCATCTGGCTGTTTTCTAGGAATCTCTTTTCCCACAAGCCCATAAACAAATTAGCATAACTGGGGGCAAACCTGGTCCCCATAGCAGTCCCTTGTTCTTGGTTATAGAAAGTGTCCATAAAAGAAAAATAATTGTGCCTTAAGATAAACTCTATGCAATCTATAATAAAATTATTTTGATCATTGGGTATCTGTTCATCTAAATCTAAAAAATGCTTAATAGCCTTCAAACCATCCTGATGAGATATACAAGTATAAAGCGAAGTGACATCACATGTCACAAGTAGATCCCCTTCCTGCCAATCCATAACCTTAAGTATATTCAATATAGCTTTAGAGTCCTTTAAATAGGAAGGTACATTTTTTACATATTGTTGTAAAAATAGGTCAATATACTCAGAGAGATTTGATGTAATTGAATTAATCCCTGAGATGATTGGCCTCCCCAGTGGCTTTTCCAAAGATTTATGAATCTTAGGGAGGCTATATAGCAGAGGTATTTTAGGATGGTCTATTAATAAATAGTTTTTTTCTTTTTCAGTTAAAATTTCTTTTTTAGAACCTAGATCTAAAAGTTCCTTCAGGGAATCCATGTATTGTACTGTGGGATCAAAACTTAATTTCTTGTATGTCTTTTCATCTTTCAAAATATTGTGACACATCTCTATGTATTGGTTACTTGTTAAAATCACAATGTCCCCCCCCCCCCTTTGCCCGCAGGCTTTATTATTAAATCCTCATCTTTCTCAAGTTCCCGTATGACTTTCAATTGTTTATTGCTTAAATTGTTTTTCACTTTATCTATTTTTATTTTGTTTATATTTTCAATATCTTTTAATATCTCTAAATCAGTATCTTTTAATATCTCTAAATCAGTAAAAAATGAATTCTACCTGCCTAACTGCTGCCCCATCTAACTCCACACTAACATCATTCTCACCTTTGCAGTCCCCACCTCCTGTTTCTCACCCTCCTACCATCTAGATTGTAAGTTCCCATGGGAACAGGGCCCTCAATTCCCTCTCTATTTGTTTTGTAAACTTTGGTGTCTTCTATATTGTATTGTACTGTACTTTTATCTTTGTACCCATGGACAGCGCTGCGGAATCTGTTGGCGCTTTATTAATAAAGAATAATAAATAAATAAAAAATATTAATTTTTCAAAAGTCTCCACTTGTGGGCCTTTATCATACCTTGGATAGAAGCGTGCTTTTTCTTTTAAATTAGTGTGTTTAAAATTATCCTGAACTACCTGATCCTGTTTGAGTTGAGGTTCATTTCTTAAATACCATCTTTTGATGGTCAATTTTTGAATAAATTTGTGAGCATCTATGTATGTGCCGAATTTATCCAACTTTGCCGTAGGGGCAAAAGTGAGACCCTTGCATTTTGTCTAATACTTTTCCACTTAAGTTGAAAATTCCCTTATTTTTACTCTATTTATGATTTTTTTGTTTTTTTTGACCATTCTTGATCCTCCCCTAGTTCCTCTCTTTCTGAGGATCTTCTTTTTCTGTTTCGTGTCTTTTTTTTGGCCTAATTCTAAAAAATTAGATGTGGAAGGGGAGGGTATCTGTGTGTCTTTAAGAGTTAAATGTTTAGTTTTCTCTTAAGCTTTTTGACCCTTCGGGGAATTGATTTTTGAATCAGTCTCAAGATTACTTAATACTTCAAATCTATTAGAAGTTTGGTTATACCCTGGAGTCCTATTAGAATTCTTAACTGGAGACTGTTTCCAATGGGGATTATCTCTATTCCCAATAGACCCATTGTTTCTATTATTAAATTGCCTATATCTCCAATCTTATCCTTAAATACATTATTTATTTTTGATGTAAAGAGATTATTAAATGAGCTTACCGGAAGATGAGAGTGGTAGGTTCCCGGTATCGACTCCTCTGATACCAACTATGACCACCTCGGAGATGCTGGGGCGCAGCATTTCCTCCCATCGGGAATATTCAATGATCATTTCAGGACCACCACCGGTCCCTGTTAGATATTGGTTCTCCCTTGAGAGCTTTCTTTTTAGTTCCATTTTGCAGTCCCGGTAGCGATGCTGTATAGACTTGACATCCCTGTTATGGACCCCCACTGCATTAACGGCATCCCTGATCTCCAGCCATAGTTTCCTCTTCTCCTTAGGGGTGGCCTTCTGAGCCTGCAGCCTCCTAGCCCTCTCCATATAAGCCTCTATGAGGGCCTCCTTCTTATCCATGGTATATCTTGCCTCCATACTCAGCTTGGCTTTCCCCTGTGATGTGAGTCTCTGTTTCCCAGACTGTGAAGCTCTACACTGCACGCCACTGGGCGCAGCCACTTGTTTATCTAGAACAAAGTGGCCGGGTCTACCCACCCCTTCCTCTCCCCCTTCCTCTCCCCCTTCCTCTCCCCCTTCCTCTCCTCCTTCCTGTCCCCCTTCCTGTCCCTGTCCCATTCCCCTCCCTCTCCCTCTCCCCCTCCCTCTCTCCTGACTAATCTCCTGCCTGACCTGCTGCCTGACCTCCTTTACAACCTCTTCTCTAAGCTGCTGCCTAATCAGCTCTAATAGCTGTGGGCTAATCTGCCACCTATCCCCCCCTCCCGACATGCTCAAACAAAAAGTGAATGTGCCCAACTGAAAGGGGGTCAAAATAAATAACAAACAGTAAAAAGTGCAAAAAGTGTGAAAGGGATATAAATAAAAGAGGGTAAGGGGTATTAAACAGACACAAATGTAGAAAATGAATAAAATGAGGATATGTAAACAAAATCTAACTATGGGATAGGTATGGGCTTAAAGGGAATGGGGTATGGACTTACAGGGAATGGGGTATGGGATGAAAGGGAATGGGGTATGGGATGACAGGGAATGGGCTATGGAGTGTAGTATGAGAGGGGATGGAGTGTATGTAGTGTTATTGATAAGTGTATGTATGTATTGAATGTGTTTGCGTGTAAATGTGTTTATATAAGAAAAACCACTCGCACACCCACCCAAACAAACTCTCGCTCACTAACACTCTCTCACTATCTCACAATCTCACACTACCACTAACTCTCACACTACCACTAACTCACTATCTCACACTACCACTAACTCACTTTCTCACACTACCACTAACTCTCACACTAACACTAACTCACTATCTCACACTACCACTAACTAACTCTCACAATAACACTAACTCACTCTCTCACACTAACACTAACTCTCACAATAACAGTAACTCACTAAATCAACACAGTCAAAGAAGCCATGCTTGTAGCGTGCTTATATACCCTATGTAAATGTTTAATGATGTACCGGTTTGCAAAGTAAAGTATGTTCAGGTGTGCTTTGTTTGTAATTAGTATGTGTGCAATGTGTATAAGTTGTGTGAATTTGTGCATGCTCATATTGAGTTAGTATTTGTGGAATGTGTATAATGCGATGATGTCATAGTGATCGTTTTGCATAACATTGTCCAAAAGTATTATCTGTAAATGTAAATGGTGATTTGTGATGGTGTCATATTTGGGAAGTGTTGTAAATTTTTATTTGTACTAATGTTCCGTAATCTTGAATGCGAATGTTTTGTTTGTGTTCGTGTTGTTTTGTTCCATGTTGCAAGATCGTAACGTATTTATGTATTCCTCGTTTTTCTTTTCCGATTGTAAATGTGTAATGCGTATGTGCTATGTTGCGTGATTGTTGTTTGTACATTTGCTGTGTGTTTTTGTTGTGCATTATGTGGTATACGTAATATGACAGAGCAGTGTGTATTTCTCTAGCTGAAAAATCCGTGCTTCTTTCATTTATCATTGATCTCTACTGTTTAACGCTGCTGTGATTACGCGTAAAAAATAAACGTGGTAGTCGTGTTACCGCGACGCGTTACGAGGTTGTTTGGAGACGTTATGAAAAGTGCGCAATGGAAATAAAGTACACGTAACTAACACACCCCTCTTAACGCACAACTTGTAATCTGGCCCTTAGTATGAACTGTAATGTTGTGCTACAGCTGCTGCTGATTGGCTCACCCACTGTGGGCCAGATTACAAGTGGTGCATTATTTAGCACTTTCGCTCGTGCACAAACATTACTAAAAGTAAACTTTTTACGCATTCAAGCAAACTTCTTTTTCCCTATAGACTTTAATGAAGAGCACAAATTACAAAAAACCCTGACCCGATAGGAGTTAAACCTTCTGTGCTAGTGTAGTTTTACATTCCAATGTTAATGATATAGGATAAAATGTTTTATTTATTTTTAAATAAATATATGATGTACTTTTTGTAAAATATATATCTATACCTATATATATATATATATATATATATATATATATATATATATAATATCCCAAGAGGTAGCAGCACTCACGGTAACACAGTCCTTTATTTAGCCTGCCCGGGGTGCTTTAAAGTAACAATATAGGCATCCAACAAGAAAAGCACTCACCGGGTCTTATCCAGCAAAAATCTTTTTAATAATATGTGGCATATTATTAAAAAGATTTTTGCTGGATAAGACCCGGTGAGTGCTTTTCTTGTTGGATGCCTATATATATATATATATATATATATATATACAAAAAGAAGAAAACCAGCTGTAGGAGACACAAGATTGTGGTCTAAGGTGGTCTAAGTATCAAATTAAGCTGGAAGAAGCCCCGTGCCTTTAGGGGTGGCAAGGCAGCTACACTTTATCCAAGCAGGACACACCAGGACCTGTGAAAGCTACCACAAGCAGGTGAAGTGTAAAACTGGAAATCTCGGAACACCTGCTATGGTTTAGTAAGCATATGGTCTCAGACTGCAATTGACCCCCGCCACCTGACATGAAATACTGGACCAAAGCTGAGTGAAACAGGAGGGTAATGTGAGTCACTGTCAGAGCCCCACTCACTGATTAATTATCCTTCAAGTTAAGTACAAGGAAGAGAGTTTTGAGGGCTGACATATTACCCATCCTATGCTTATGCTATCAACGGACTGTGTATGGGGGAGACTGCCTAACTTTAACCTTGCTTACTAACAAGGTTCCACGCCATATGAAGTAAATTGCCTAAATGCTTGTGGATGCTGATTTGTGTACAAAGTGATGTACCATTGGGTGGAAATAACCCACAACTGGTGAATTATTACAACAGGAAGCTTCCTGAATCCTTAATAATGGTTACTCTTATTAACCTGTCTGGACTAAAGTACAGTTACCATTTTTGTGGCTTTTACTCTTTGCATTATTATGTGTATTAATTAAATGTTTTTGTCCAATGCAATTATAGGTTGTGACCTCTGGATTTTTTGTATTTAGGACTATATAAGGTTTAAGTGCCAGAAAAGGGTATACTTAGGCCACCTGAGGGAGACACATTCTTACAGCTGGTTTTCTTCTCTCTTTTTTATACATATTCATATAATTATACTCTGTTGCACTACACACTTACATATTTATTTATAAAAGTAGGTTATAACTGAAGTCTTATGAATTCTGGTGCCAATCATACACATTAACCATATATATATATATATATATATATATATCTCAATGTTCCCTCTAAGGCTGTGCACCTTCCCTCTCTGTGTAGCGCAGGCAATACAAAAGGCCGCACAAAACACAGGAGACTGTGAGACAGAAAGACTCCGCTGCTTTGTTCTCCTGAACAGAACATTGCGTCGCCGCTAATGAATATAGGGATTTGCAGTCCCACTATTAGTCACCAGCTGCCACCTTTATTAAATCACCTGCTTACTTGCCCTTATTTCCCTTAGCTTAGCACAGTCAAGCTGATTATAGAATCCTGAAGTTGCTATACCCTGAAGTGCTGCCTCGCCTCCTACTGCACAGACCCGGAACTATCGGGTTGGTAGGTAACGGTGTACTCTCAGCATCAGTCACAGGCTGGACTAACTGAAATCATACACCGCAGGGCAAAAATAGGTTTCCCGCCAAAGATCACTGAGTTACCCCTACAGTCAGCAGCTGTGCGCATTCCGCAGTTTGAATGCAATGAAAACAAAGTGACGTGTTAAGGAGCCAGGTCAGGAAGTCAGTTGTGGTTTTTATCCAGGTACAGGGGTGGAAGAGTTGAGGGCTCAGTACTGTGTACTGTAGGGTGCAAATAGGAGAGTTGAGAGTAAATCAATGGTTAAAATGTTTTGGTGACAGCTAAGAGCCTGGGTGTTTATCAATGAGTACTACCTATGGTCAAGGGAATACTTATAGAAAGGGTGACTGGTAGAGGTTTTTGGGTATCTCTGCGTGACATTCCTGTTGTATTTACTATGCCAATTACTATAAGATAATTATATATACAATTATGTTAGTGTGCATATTTTTTTCGCAATCGCACTGTGCTTTCACTGGCCTAGATTTAGAGTTGGACGGTAGCCGTCAAAACCAGCGTTAAAGGCTCCTAACGCTGGTTTTAGGCTACCGCCGGTATTTGGAGTCAGTCAGGAAAGGGTCTAACGCTCACTTTGCAGCCGCGACTTTTCCATACCGCAGATCCCCTTACGTCAATTGCGTATCCTATCTTTTCAATGGGATCTTTCTAACTCCGGTATTTAGAGTCATGGCTGAAGTGAGCATTAGAAATCTAACGACAAAACTCCAGCCGGTTTATAAAGCTCTTAACTACTGTGCTCTAAAGTACACTAACACCCATAAACTACCTATGTACCCCTAAACCGAGGTCCCCCCACATCGCCGCCACTCGATTAAATTTTTTTAACCCCTAATCTGTCGACCGCCACCTACGTTATACTTATGTACCCCTAATCTGCTACCCCTAACACCGCCGACCCCTATATTATATTTATTAACCCCTAACCTGCCCCCCACAACGTCGCTGCCAGCTACCTACAATAATTAACCCCTAATCTGCCGACCGCAAAGCGCCGCCACCTACATTATAGCTATGTACCCCTAATCTGCTGCCCCTAACACCGCCGACCCCTATATTATATTTATTAACCCCTAATCTGCCCCCCTCAACGTCGCCTCCACCTGCCTACACTTATTAACCCCTAATCTGCCGAGCGGATCTCACCGCTACTATAATAAAGTTATTAACCCCTAATCCGCCTCACTCCCGCCTCAATAAACCTATGATAAATAGCATTAACCCCTAATCTGCCCTCCCTAACATCGCCGACACCTAACTTCAAACATTAACCCCTAATCTGCCGACGAATCTCGCCGCTACTGTAATAAATGGATTAACCCCTAAAGCTAAGTCTAACCCTAACACTAACACCCCCTAAGTTAAATATAATTTAAATCTAACAAAATAAATTAACTCTTATTAAATAAATTATTCCTATTTAAAGCTAAATACTTACCTGTAAAATAAACCCTAATATAGCTACAATATAAATTATAATTATATTATAGCTATTTTAGGATTAATATTTATTTTACAGGCAACTTTGTAATTATTTTAACCAGGTACAATAGCTATTAAATAGTTAATAACTATTTAATAGTTACCTAGTTAAAATAATTACAAAATTACCTGTAAAATAAATCCTAACCTAAGTTACAATTAAACCTAACACTACACTATCAATAAATTAATTAAATAAAATAGCTACAATTACCTACAATTAAACCTAACACTACACTATCAATACATTAATTAAATACAATTCCTACAAATAAATACAATGAAATAAACTAACTAAAGTACAAAAAATAAAAAAGAACTGTTACAAAAAATAAAAAAATATTTACAAACATTAGAAAAATATTACAACAATTTTAAACTAATTACACCTACTCTAAGCCCCCTAATAAAATATCAAAGCCCCCCAAAATAAAAAATGCCCTACCCTATTCTAAATTAAAAAAGTTCAAAGCTCTTTTACCTTACCAGCCCTGAACAGGGCCCTTTGCGGGGCATGCCCCAAAGAATTCAGCTCTTTTGCCTGTAAAAAAAAACATACAATACCCCCCCCAACATTACAACTCACCACCCACATACCCCTAATCTAACCCAAACCCCCCTTAAATAAACCTAACACTAAGCCCCTGAAGATCTTCCTACCTTATCTTCACCATACCAGGTTCACCGATCGGTCCTCGGAAGTCTTGATCCAAGCCTCGGAAGTGTTGATCCAAGCTCAAGCGGGGGGCTGAAGAGTGACGTCCATCCTCGGGCTGAAGTCTGGATCCAAGCGGCGACTGAAGAAATCCATCATCGGGCTGAAGTCGGAAGTCCATCATCGGGATGAAGTCTTCTATCAAGCCGCATCTTCAATCTTCTTTCTTCCGGAGCCATCATCTTCCAGCCGACGCGGAACATCCTCTTCTCCCGACGCCTACTCGCCGAATGACGGTTCCTTTAAATGACGTCATCCAAGATGGCGTCCGTCGAATTCCGATTGGCTGATAGGATTCTATCAGCCAATCGGAATTAAGGTAGGAAAATTCTGATTGGCTGATGGAATCAGCCAATCAGATTGAAGTTCAATCCGATTGGCTGATCCGATCAGCCAATCAGATTGAGCTCGCATTCTATTGGCTGTTCCGATCAGCCAATAGAATGCGAGCTCAATCTGATTGGCTGATTCCATCAGCCAATCAGAATTTTCCTACCTTAATTCCGATTGGCTGATAGAATCCTATCAGCCAATCGGAATTCGACGGACGCCATCTTGGATGACGTCATTTAAAGGAACCGTCATTCGGCGAGTAGGCGTCGGGAGAAGAGGATGTTCCGCATCGGCTGGAAGATGATGGCTCCGGAAGAAAGAAGATTGAAGATGCTGCTTGATAGAAGACTTTATCCCGATGATGGACTTCCGACTTCAGCCCGATGATGGATTTCTTCAGTCGCCGCTTGGATCCAGACTTCAGCCCGAGGATGGACGTCACTCTTCAGCCCCCCGCTTGGGCTTGGATCAACACTTCCGAGGCTTGGATCAAGACTTCAGAGGACCGATCGGTGAACCTGGTATGGTGAAGATAAGGTAGGAAGATCTTCAGGGGCTTAGTGTTAGGTTTATTTAAGGGGGGTTTGGGTTAGATTAGGGGTATGTGGGTGGTGGGTTGTAATGTTGAGGGGGGTATTGTATGTGTTTTTTTTACAGGCAAAAGAGCTGAATTCTTTGGGGCATGCCCCGCAAAGGGCCCTGTTCAGGGCTGGTAAGGTAAAAGAGCTTTGAACTTTTTTTAATTTAGAATAGGGTAGGGCATTTTTTATTTTGGGGGGCTTTGTTATTTTATTAGGGGGCTTAGAGTAGGTGTAATTAGTTTAAAATTGTTGTAATATTTTTCTGATGTTTGTAAATATTTTTTTATTTTTTGTAACTTAGTTCTTTTTTATTTTTTGTACTTTAGTTAGTTTATTTCATTGTATTTATTTGTAGGAATTGTATTTAATTAATTTATTGATAGTGTTGTGTTAGGTTTAATTGTAGGTAATTGTAGGTATTTTATTTAATTAATTTATTGATAGTGTAGTGTTAGGTTTAATTGTAACTTAGGTTAGGATTTATTTTACAGGTAATTTTGTAATTATTTTAACTATTTTAGCTATTAAATAGTTCTTAACTGTTTAATAGCTATTGTACCTGGTTAATATAATTACAAAGTTGCCTGTAAAATAAATATAAATCCTAAAATAGCTATAATATAATTATAATTTATATTGTAGCTATATTAGGATTTATTTTACAGGTAAGTATTTAGCTTTAAATAGGAATAATTTATTTAATAAGAGTTAATTAATTTTGTTAGATTTAAATTATATTTAACTTAGGGGGGTGTTAGTGTTAGGGTTAGACTTAGCTTTAGGGGTTAATACATTTATTAGAATAGCGGTGAGCTCCAGTCGGCAGATTAGGGGTTAATAATTGAAGTTAGGTGTCGGCGATGTTAGGGAGGGCAGATTAGGGGTTAATACTATTTATTATAGGGTTAGTGAGGCGGATTAGGGGTTAATAACTTTATTATAGAAGCGCTCAGGTCCGCTCGGCAGATTAGGGGTTAATAAGTGTAGGCAGGTGGAGGCGACGTTGTGGGGGGCAGATTAGGGGTTAATAAATATAATATAGGGGTTGGCGGTGTTAGGGGCAGCAGGTTAGGGGTACATAGGGATAATGTAAGTAGCTGCGGTTTTACGGAGCGGCAGATTAGGGGTTAATAATAATATGCAGGGGTCAGCGATAGCGGGGGCGGCAGAATAGGGGTTAATAAGTGTAAGGTTAGGGGTGTTTAGACTCGGGGTACATGTTACAGTGTTAGGTGCAGACGTAGGAAGTGTTTCCCCATAGCAAACAATGGGGCTGCGTTAGGAGCTGAACGCGGCTTTTTTGCAGGTGTTAGGTTTTTTTTCAGCTCAAACAGCCCCATTGTTTTCTATGGGGGAATTGTGCACGAGCACGTTTTTGAAGCTGGCCGCGTCCGTAAGCACCGCTGGTATCGAGAGTTGAAGTTGCGTTAAATATGCTCTACGCTCCTTTTTTGGAGACTAACGCAGCCATTCTGTGAACTCTCAATACCAGCGGTATTTAAAAGGTGCGGTCAGAAAAAAGCCAGCGTAGCTAACGCACCCCTTTGGCCGCAGAACTCTAAATCTAGGCGTGTATTTGGTAAATATTGTTTATTTTAACGTTACAGAGTGGTTATAAACTTTGCAGTGTTCTTGGCATCAACAAAATTACTTGCTCATAAAGTCAAGATAAAACTTTAATAATTGTGACAGTTCAAGCAGTTTTAATTAAACAACTTTCCAGTTCACTTTTTTTAGTCAAATTTGCTTTTTTTACCCTCGTTGTCCTTTGTTGAAAAGCATACTTAGGTAATCTTAGGCATAGCAATGCACTTCTGAGAGCTAGCTGGTAATTGGTAGCTACCTCTTGTCATTGGCTCACCAGATGTGTTCGGTTAGGTCCTAGTAGTGCATTGCTACTCCTGTGTTACTTTTCAACAAAAGATATAAAGAGAACAGAATATGTGTGTGTGTGTATATATATATATATATATATATATATATATGTGTATATTCTCAATGCCGCAAACAAGTGGTATCAAGCCTGCACACAGAAAAAAATAATTGCGCACAATGAAAAAAAATCAGAGGGAACATTGAGATATATATATATATATATATATATATATATTTCTAGATTGTAAGTTCCTATGGGAATAGGGCCCTCAATCCCTCCTATATGTGTTTGTAAATTTTGTCCTGTCTATTTAAACAAATTGTATCCATGGATAGCAAAAAAGGATAAAAGTCCCAGGTTATCATGGTGGTAAAGCTCAGCAGGTGAACCTCAGGGACAAAATAAAGAAACACATATAGTGAAGTTCTGTGGTTATGTGAAATTTACAGCAGAACCTAGAAAGGTACTCACATTGTCTAGAGCTTCAAAATCAAGCTCTAGATATATAGGCCCAGGAAGCTCCTAATAGGAGGCAAGGTAAAGAAGGATGTTCAAGCTCCAAAGGATGAATCAGAAGTGGTTATAAAGTATAACAAATTTATTACAAGTCACAAGGCCTTGAAAAAGCCAAGCTGTGATTGGTGAAACGTACGTTGGATTAGTGACGTCACATTAGGGACTATCAGAGCAATCATTGGACATTGTGCTACACACAAGTCTTTTGCTTGTAGTAGTTTATAATTGGAAAAGTCTCATTCTATATGCCTTGTGACTTGGTTTTTAATAAATTTGTCCTTTTTTGTGCACCATCACATTTGTTTTTGTATTTTATTATTTCTTATATTGGGATTTAAAGGGACAGTCTAGGTCAAAATAAACTTTCATGATTCAGATAGAGCATGTAATTTTAAACAATTTTCCAATTTACTTTTATTACCAATTTTGCTTTGTTCTCTTGGTATTCTTAGTTGAAGGCTTAACCTAGGAGGTTCATATGCTAATTTCTTAGACCTTGAAGGCCACCTCTTTTCAGAATGCATTTTAACAGTTTTTCACCACTAGAGGGTGTTAGTTCATGTATTTCATATAGATAACACTGTGCTCATGCACGTGAAGTTATCTGGGAGCAGGCACTGATTGGCTAAACTTCAAGTCTGTCAAAAGAACTGAAATAAAGGGACAGTTTGCAGAGGTTTAGATACAAGATAATCACAGAGGTTAAAAGTATATTAATATAACTGTGTTGGTTATGCAAAACTGGGGAATGGTTAATAAAGGGATTATCTATCTTTTAAAACAATAAAAATGCTAGTGTAGACTGTCCCTAAGCAAGTTTATATATTGTTTTTTTGTTCTTATATGTATAAACATATATAGGTATCTGTATATATAGATATATATATATAGGAATGTCTATTTAAACATACATAGAACATTTTACCCTATGTGAAGAACATTGGAATTTAAAATGTTTTCATTACATACACAGTAAAAAAAATATTAAATATTAATATTTTCAGGTATTTAAGTGGAAAGGACTCCAAAATATATATACATATGAATATATGTGTATACTTATGTATATATGTGTATATATGTGTTTATATGTGTGTGTGTATATATATATATATATATATACTGTACGTATATATATATATATGTATATAAATATATATATATATATATATATACACACACATATATACACATGTATACACATATCTATATATACTTAAATACACATGTCAAATATCATATACCTTTTAACGCTTCTAAAAAAATATGTTTAGATGAAAATATTTTATTAGATAGTGTATTTATGAGAATAACTGATACATTTAATGTATTTATGTTGTGTTTAATGCAACCTTTACTTAGTTCTAACCCTTTAAGCAATGTCTTCCTCCGTGCTTACCTGAAAAGCGCAAATTTACTTTGCACTAGTGCTTTAAATTTGTAATATGCATACATTTTAAAGCGGGCACAATATCTTAATTGTAATCTAGCCCTGTATCAACTCCCAAGAGGTACTTTATTTATGTTTAAACCTCATGGTGGGAGTTGAACCCATAGCATTGCAGGGTTGCTAGTGCTAAAATTGAATGCTTTAACAAATTAGGGAATGCAATTTTTGCACTATGTGGTCCTTCAATCCTATGTTTTCAAAAGTAGTAAATGTGAAAGTTGTTAAGTAAGATAGTACATAAGCACAACATTTAGCCAGCAACTAGGGCCGGTGCTAGGATTTTTGACCACACAGGCGAGGATAAATTTTGCGCCCCCCCCAATTACATACCATACCATTGCTGGTTTTTACAAAATGTTACAAAAATGTGCTAAAAAAAAATAAAGAAAAACATTTACCTACAATTTATGTTTTATGTATTAGTTTTCTTAGAGATCATTGCAGGGATATGGGATACACACACACACACTATATATATATATAAATTGGTGGTTCAAGTGAACAGAGGCACTCGCCGTGAATAAAAATGTGCTTTTATTTGCTCATAAGAGTAAACGTTTTCGGGCTGTGCTGCCCGTCATCAGACTCCTGAAACAAAGAACAGTGCAGTGTGTGCTTACCTGACAGGGGCTAAATAGCCTACGAGCTGTCCTGGACGCCACCGGCCCCACTATATAGCGAGTGCTGGTAACTTTGGATTGGTATATATATATATATAATGTGCAAAAAACGAAAATGTTGATCCTGTGGTCAATGTATAAAAGTCATCTTTAATAGTTTCAAATAGGATAAAAACCCAAGGAGGGGATCCAACACATACAACACTGAGCACTGTGTACTCAAGCTGACATGTTTCGGTGTAATACCGTAATCATAGCTAATTGAGTACACCAGTGCCAGTCTATTTAAAAGACAACATAAAATTTAATTGGTTAACAACAAAGACTAAATTACAGGTGAACAGTGGAATTAACATTAACCTATTCTATTTCAGGCAGGAGTAATATCCCAGCTTCAATCCCTAACATATGACAGAAAAAACTGCCAATGGTGTTAAACTATAGATCAAATAATGCTCAACAATACATAATGCAATCATTTTATAATAAAATATCCCAAGTATTATTTGTATCACAACCCCTAATGTAAATTAATTACAAAAAAAGAGGGGGAGTATGGGGGGGGGGAGTTTCCCTTGCATAAAGAGCAAATATTATATTTCTTAAATAAAAGTAGAAGGAAAGGGATATATGCGTGATAAAGAGGTTATATCATATTAAAGAAAATAGTCTGATTAGAACTAGAAGGGCACCAGGTAACAAAAAGAAAAAGAAAAATTATTATAAAAGACTATTTTGCCTATGGTGACAACTACATTGTCACATGTATGTTAAATACCATCATATCTTTGAGTGATATACAGTATGTGTGTGAATATGTGCCCAGCAAAAAAACAATGTACACACATACATATACTATCACAAAGACAGGCTTCCACTAAAAAATGTGTACACTAAGATACGTATAGGCAAAAAACAAAAAACAAACAACAAATGTCCACTTAAAGGGACATGTATACACATGTGTATATATACATCAATATATTTGATACTTTTAAGTTTATATAGGGGTGAAGAAAAAGAAACCTACATAGATACAATACTTGGATGCACACACATATAATTACATACTAGCATCATAGTAACTAAGTAAAAATTAGTGCATAAGTGCTAAACCTAGTGTATGTAGAAATATATAAAGATTATAGAAGAAGAGGCGGAGGGTATGCAAGAACCATATATTATATATAAACACCTCATTTCCAGTAATTAATGAGATCATATTCCGAATTCAGACCTCTAGGTACTCTGGTCTGTAACCTAAAAATCCAGAAAATTTCGCGTTTACCTAAAATATGGTTCCTATCTCCTCCATGTAAGGGAGTTTTTACCCATTCAATGGCTTGCCATCTTAGGGTTGCACTACTCTTATTTTGTGCATTCTTAAAATGCTTCACCAAGGGGGTGGTTGCTTCGCCAATTTTAATGGTAGACAGATGATTACGTATCCTGATGTTTACCTCAGTCGTGGTAAGACCCACATACTGGATGTTGCACTCTATGCACGTGAGTAGATAGATAACATAAGAGGATGTACAATTTAGGCAGGAAGTGATCTTAAAAATCTCCCCTGTAACCTCAGAGTGAAATTCCTCCGAGGTGATACTGAAGTCACATGGTTTACATCTAGACTTGCCACACTTGTACATCCCCCTATGTCTAAGCCAAGACCCTTGTTCTCTCACTGCATTACTGGGTAATTCAGAAGGAGACAATATATTGCCTATGGTTTTACTCTTTCTATAGGAACAATGCATGTCCTTGTCTACACAACTCACAAGCCTATCATCTGCAGATAACAGTTGAAAGGGTTTGGTTATTATGTTACAGATATCTTTGTATTCTGTACTAAAATCAGTGACAAAAGTAACCCTATCTTGTGTTGTAATATCCATCTGCTTGGATATTTTGAGCAAGGTGTTTCTATCAGGTTTGTCCACCTGGTATTGTGCTCTATCTATTACATACCTAGGGTAACCCCTCTGTTGTAACCTCTTTCTCATATCCTTACTCTGTTCTAAATATATTGATTTCTCAGTACAGTTCCTCTTTATTCTTATGAGTTCAGGGTACTTGTTTGGGATGGCAGCTCTTAGCATGTAGCAAAGTGTTCTTAGTAATAGGCTTCATGTAAATGCTGCTAAGAACTTGTCCGTCGTCATTGGCTGTCAGAGTAAGATCTAAATAATGAATCATTCTAGGATGTGTCTCATATGTAAAATGTAGACCAACCGTATTCTCATTAAGACTACCCATGAAGTCAGCCATATGCGTATCTGAACCCTGCCAAAAAAAAGAAGATCGTCTATATATCACCTATAAAAGGCGATAAATTCTTTGTGATGATTTTCCTCTCCATAGATGTTGGACAGCTCCCACCAACCCATAAAAATGTATTTAACATACATGTGACGATGTAGTTGTCACCATAGGCAAAATAGTCTTTTATAATAATTTTTCTTTTTGTTACCTGGTGCCCTTCTAGTTCTAATCAGACTTTTTTTCTTTAATATGATATAACCTCTTTATCACGCATATATCCCTTTCCTTCTACTTTTATTTAAGAAATATAATATTTGCTCTTTATGCAAGGAAAACTCTTCCCCCCCATACTCCCCCTCTTTGTTTGTAATTAATTTACATTAGGGTTTGTGATACTATAATACTTGGGACATTTTATTATAAAATGATTGCATTATGTATTGTTGAGCATTATTTGATCTATAGTTTAACACCATTGGCAGTTTTTTCTGTAATATGTTAGGGATTGAAGCTGGGATATTACTCCTGCCTGGAATAAAATAGGTTAATGTTAATTCCACTGTTCACCTGTAATTTAGTCTTTGTTGTTAACCAATTCAATTTTATGTTGTCTTTTAAATAGATTAGCACTAGTGTACTCAATTAGCTATGATTAAGGTATTACACCGAAACCTGTCAGCTTGAGTACACAGTGCTCAGTGTTGTATGTGTTGGATCCCCTCCTTGGGTTTTTATCCTATTGGAAACTATTAAAGATGACTTTTATACATTGACCACAGGATCAACATTTTTGTTTTTTGCACATTGTATTTTGGCCAGGATCCTGGGTCACAGCGGGCTCAATAGCCCTTCTCTCTATGTGCAGGAGGATTGGATTCCCTGCAGTTACGGTTGCTTCATTACGTCACAGGGTCGTCACCTGAATAACTAAGAGGTGATTGGCCGCCAGACATCACATGCTCGGATCTTTGGAAACATCACGTCACAGAACGTCTACAGTGGCGCATGCTGAAAGGGGAACATTCACAGAGTGACTGGAGAAGCGGTCTGCATGGACAAGTCTTTGGTATTTGGAGTCAGAGGAGTTATACTATGATAGCAAGCAAACAGTGATTGAAAGCAGCCATAGGTGGTTAGAAGCTGTTGGAGGCAGTATGCTCGTAGCAAGTTCACCACATTTTTTGCTCAGTTATACCACATCCGGTGCATTTTTGTGTTGTTTCAGTTTGATGGCACTAATCGTGACTTTAAAGTGAATATACCGGTTTATTACACAGGATAAAACTGTCCCCAGTGGGGTTTTTGTAATAATGTTTTTGAGAAAAGGATGTTTATTCCTTATTGGTTGGTTACAAAATCCTACTTTTCTACATATATATATATATATATATATATATATATATATATATATATATATATATTCACCAAAGTTTCAAAAATATGCGCACATAAAGTCCCTTTTGTGAAGTTCAAAAAGCCAGTTCAATAATGATGTAAATAAGCACAGTACCTTGCACCTGCTGTAAGATCATCTCCCGGAGTGTAGGAGATATGTGACGGTATGGGAGACCTGCAGCTGCAGCGCCCTGAGCGTGTCCGTTGAGCTCCAAAAGAAGATAGAAATCCAAGGTGGGTGGGCGCCAATAGCGCAAAAAAGTACTCTTGATGTTTATTTGTAACAGCTGCTATTGCTGTCATGTTTTTACCCTGTTACAAATAAACATCAAGTTTTTATACTAACTTTAAGGAGTACTTTTTTGCGCTATTGGCGCCCACCCACCTTGGATTTCTATATATATATATATATATATATATATATATATATATATATATATATATATATATATATATACATAAATATATATAGAAAAAATGAGGAAGGCACTAATCGGATTTAACCAAGGGAATTTTAATCCTTTAACGTGTTATTGTGACGTTTCAGAGTCTTACCCCCGTTTTCAAACTGGCATAAACACCACACATACATCAGTAGCTTAAATACCCACTTTGTTTTTAATTTGAATATATCTGACACATATAGTTATATGGTAGTTGTTTACAGTTGGTTGCTTGGACACGGACGCCGCCTGATGACGTGTGCTCCATGGAGAGCGCCTTCTGCAGTGCACTTTGGTGTTTAAGGTGAGTGGGTATTTAAGCTACTGATGTATGTGGGGTGTTTATGCCAGTTTGAAAACGGGGGTAAGACTTTGAAACGTCACGATAACACGTTAAAGGATTAAAATTCCCTTGGTTAAATCCGGTGAGTGCCTTCCTCATTTTTTCTATTTGGATCATTTGTTGCGCACCCCGGTAACCGTGAGTGCTAGGCCACACAGGACATATCATAAATATATATATATATATATATATATATATATAAATATATATATATATATATATATATATATATATATATATATTGTGTGTGTGTGTATGTGTATGTATATATATATATATATACACATATATACATATACACACACACAATATATATATTATACTATATATATATATATATATATATATATATATATGTATACACATACACACACAATATATATATATATATATATATACTGTATATATATATATATATATATATATATATATATATACATACACACACTATATACATATATATATATATATATATATATATATATATATATATATATACAGTATATACACACACACTATACACACACTATATATATATATATATATATATATATATATATAAATACCGGTGTATATATATATAAATATATATATATATATTCAGATTGTATTATAGTTTGTAATTTGTTCCTATAAGTTATCCCATCACCTCTCTAAATCATTAGTAAAAGAGGCAAGGGGCATATGCACAGAGAAGAAAGCAGAACTTGATACAAAGCTTTATACACAGTACAACATATATTGTAAGCATCAACTTACATTTAAAGGGACAGTCTAGTCAAAATTAAACTTTCATGATTCAGATAGGGCATGCAATTTTAAACAACTTTCCATTTGACTTCTATTATCTAATTTGCTCAATTCTTTAGATATCCTTTGTTGAAGAAATAGCAATTCACATGTGTGAGCCAATCACACGAGGCCTCTATGTGCAGCAACCAATACGCTGCTACTGAGCATATCTAGATATGCTTTTCAGCAAGTGATATCAAGAGAATGAAGCAAATTAGATAATAGAAGTAAATTAGAAACTTGTTTAAAATGCCATGCTCTTTCTAAATCACAAAAGAAAAAATGTGGGTTTCATGTCCCTTTAAGTATAGGATCTTGAACCTCTCACATTTTCAAAAACCTTTGTTAATCTAATGGAAGGTTTTTGAAAACATTTTTCCCTCTTAGAAAGAGAAAATACCAACACAGGGTAGGTTTTCCTAATGGGAAACGTTCACAGGAAACAGATGGTTGACAAAAAAAAACTTTATTTGCAGATATCATACACTGCCATGTACAGTAACAACAGAAAACAGTAAAATTATAATGTGCACATTATCACTACAATTTATATTATCATTACATAAAAAAAACACAATATAAATGATAAAAAGACAACTGTATATATAATAATACATATACATATTAAAAAAAATATTGTGTTAATAATCATTTGATATTAAAACTTTTTAGGGGTTAATCATTTGCAACTTTTGTTTATAGCCTACCATATATACAGTATATATATATATATATATATATATATATATATATATATATATATATATATATATATATATATAGTAGGCTGTAAACAAAAGTTGCAAATGATTAACCCCTAAAAAGTTTTAATATCAAATGATTATTAACACAATTTGTTTTTTAATATGTATATTTATATGTATTCTTATTCAGTTTTATTATTAGCTTGCATTTGTGTGCGTGGCTGCAGTTGTGTGGCTGTATTAGGGACTCAGGTATGTGGAAGAGACCTTGACATGGTACCTGGGCTTGTCCCATTTGGCCAAATGCGGTAACTAACTCTTCCAGTTTTGCTTTTAATCCTAGCTGAGAGCTTGTGAGCGAGTGATGGACTTTTTTTAATGTGTGTGCTGCAGTGTCTGTTTCGTTAATTCTCCCTATGGACTTGCACCCAGGCAGGCCCGGGTTTAACTGTCGGTGACTCTGTAAATAGTGTAGCTTTATGTGAGTGCGATAGCAACCAAAGCTGAGCCTGTTTATGGGTCATGGGATGTGTACCCGGTCTGGATGTGCTGTTCCTTCTCCTTGTTTTGTATACCTATTTACATACACATATATATATATATATATATATATATATATGTGTGTGTGTGTGTGTATAGATATATCTTTTACTCAAAAAAACATTATATATATGTAGAAATAATTATTTATGAATAATAAGAGAAAATTATTCTATGTGAAGAACATTGGAATGTGAAATATTAATTTAATGTTGGGTTAGCGCACTTGAGAAAATGCAATTGGGTTTGTGTTACTAGTTGGGTGTTTTTTCCCACTTTTAACACTCTATTGAAGTCTATGGGAGAATAGATTAACACAATTGCAATATTATAACTTCGGCCTTTTGCGAGCATCTGGTCAACTTTTAATACCTGCAGTATCCGTCACATGCACAAAGCCAAAGTCAAGCACAGTTAGTGCGCAAGCGGGAGCAATAAATTGCGATCCACTCATAATCTAACCTTAATCAGTCCATACTGGGTATTGTAGGGGGGTTGTTAGGGGCCTTATTGATTACTTATTTGGATGTTTAAATGAATGTTTTGCTCAGTGTGATGTTTTCATGTAGGAAAGTTAGAGTGTCTGTGGGAGAGCTGAGAGAGGTGGATAAGGGAGGACAGGGTGTGTAAATAAGTGATCAAAGAGGAAAGGATAAGTAAGGAAAAGGGATCTGAGTGCAGGTTGACTGTGGAAAGGGGGTCTAGGAGGAGGATAAGAGAAAAGAGTGTAAGAGGAAAGGGAGTTTCAGAAGAGGGGACTGAGGATAGGGAGTGACAGAGGCGGAAGGGAGAAAGGTGATGATCTATGAACAACACCAGTCTCCCAGAGGGGCAGAGCAAACCACAATCAAAATTTTGTATTAATCAATTAACTCCAGATGATTAAAATAAAGCATAAAGAATATTCTCTGGGCACAAATTCAAGATGGTGTGTTTAGTGTTAATGTCAGGAAATTATCTGTAGAATGTGAGAAGGATCCCCTTTATTGCAATAATTTTGCTGTCATGAATACCTAGGGTTTCCATAGAACTAGTATAAAAAAGCGGTGTTTTAAAATAACTTTCAACAAGTGGAAGAAAGTGTTTTTAGATTCATCATGCACAGATTTGCTCTGTAGCCATCCAGGTAAATATGGAGGATGAGTCAGCATTCAGGCCTTATAAAGTGCACAAAAATGCAATTTTTTCCTGCTTGCTACTTTCTTCCATTATGGTTTGAAAAAAAGTTAACAAAATCCCACTAACTTATATAAACTCATGAATTTATCCAGTTGAAGAATAAGAAATCCAGGTGTTCCTTAAATATCAGTGAAATAACTCAGATGTAATCACTAATTTAAACAGATCATATCATACAGATTGGAATTCTGTTGGTAAGGAGGCCTAAAAATAGTCTAGTTGGGAACAATGTTTTTTATATGACAAACTTTAAAAGACTGGAATCTAAGTCACAATTAGAAATCTTTATCTGTGCTTTTTATATGACATTGACACATACAGATTAACAAGATAATTATAAAAAAAGCTGGAAGACTTTATAAAGTGATTCTAAAAAAATAATGCATTCTGCCTTATATTTTCTGGAAAACTAGAGTGAGCTACATTATATACCAGATTGTCCCTTCTTTTTTTCATTGGGCCAAAGGTTCAGTGAGCAAATTATAGAAATACTTATTTTTTTTCTTATCTCTTGCCCTCTCTTTTTCTCTCCCTCTTTCTCTCTCTCCCTGTCTCCCTTCCTTATGTTCTCCCTCTCACTCTCTTTCCCTTATGTGGGTGCTCTTTGGTTTCTCTGGGCCTGCCTTTCAAACATTAATTATTAATTATGGCCAGGGGTTAAATTCCTATACTAAAAGTAGTCGGATGGCCTGAAATGATGTGCTACCATTTTTTCCTACAGGAGAAAATGCTGTCCCATTTAAAGGGCCATAATACCCAAATGTTTAAACACTTGAAAGTGATGCAGCATAGCTGTAAAAAGCTGACTAGAAAATATCACCTGAACATCTCTATGTAAAAAAGAAAGATTTTTACCTCAAACGTTCCTCAGTAGCCACCTCCCATTGTAAAGGATTTTTGAAGCAGCATTTTAGTGTGTTTGTCCTAGGACAGCTGAAAGGATGAGCATTGTGCACTCTCATATTATTTCACCAATCAGGTAAAGTAAGCTTAATATGAAATCTCATGAGAGTTAAGTCAAATCTCATGAGATCACAGTAAAAGAGTTCATGATCTCAGCACTGCTGATGCTGATTGGCTGCTGTTCATTTCTTCATTTTTTTTTATTTTTACCTGCAGCTGGGAGCAGCTGAGTATAACTTTTCACACAGAACTTACTCTGCTGAGCTGAGGAAATTGTGAGGTAAAATATCTTCCATTTTTACATAGAGATGCTCAGGTGATATTTTCCTGTCAGCTTTTTACAGTTATACTGCATCAGTTTCAAGTGATTTAGCAAATGAGTATTATGTCCCTTTAACTATTCAGGTTTAGTGGTCTGTCAGACAATTTCATTCAACAAGAAGAAAAGAGGGGTGGTAATTTTAGTAGACATTGGCATTCAGCAGCTCTGGATTAGCACAGATCTTAGTGTGGTGATCTTTCACAAACATAAATCCGTCACTGAAAAAAGCCTATGGCCCCTATTCATCAAGCCATCAAACCGGATCAGCCAATAGGAGGAAAGCTCAATCCTATTGGCTGATTGCAACAACCAATAGGATTTTTTCAACCTTAATTTCGATTGGCTGATAGAATTCCATCGGCCAATCGGAATCTAAGGCACGCCATCTTGGATGACGTCATTTAAAGGAACCTTCATTCAGGAAGAAGATGTCGAACGAAAAGGATGCTCCGTGTTGGATGTCTTGAAGATAGAGCAGCTCCGCGTCGGATGGATGAAGATAGAAGATGCCGCCTGGGTGAGGACTTCTGCGGGCTTGGATGAAGACTTCTGCCGCTTGGATGAAGACTTCTGCCGACTTCTTGGAGGATGGATGTCGGATCTTCAAAACTGTAAGTGAATCTTCAGGAGTTAGTATTAGGATTTTCTAAGGGTGTATTGGGTGGGTTTTATTTTTAGATTAGGGTTTGGGCTGCAATAGAGCTAAATGCCCTTTTAAGGGCAATGACCATACAAATGCCCTTTTCAGGGCAATGGGGTGCTTAGGTTTTTTAAGTTAGGGTTTTATTTGAGGGGGGGTTGGTTGTGTGGGTGGTGGGTTTTACTGTTGGGGGGTATTTGTATTTTTTATTTACAGGTAAAAGAGCTGATTTCTTTGGGGCAATGCCCCGAAAAAGGCCCTTTTAAGGGCTATTTGTAGTTAATTGTATGCTAGGGTTTTTTTTATTTTGGAGGGGCTTTTTTATTTTCATAGGGCCCTTAGATTAGGTGTAATTAGTTTAAATCTTTGATAATTTCTTTTTTGTTTTGTGTAACTTAGTGTTGTTGTTTTTTGTAACTTAGTTGTTAGTTTTTTGTAAATTAGTAATTTTTTTGTGTAGATTTCAATTATTTGAGTAGGGTTAGGTTTTTAAATATATAATATAGTTAATTTAATTTGTAGTTTAATGTAATTTAGTCTAATAGTTAGGGTAGATTAATTATTAGTTTAATATAGTTTAATGTAATTTAGTATAACAGTTAGGGTGGTTCATTATTAGCTTAATATAGTTTAACGTAATTTTAGTATAACAGCAAGGGTAGATTAATTATTAGTTTATTATAATTTAATGTAATTTTAGTATAACAGTTAGGGTAGATTAATTATTATTTTAATATAGTTTAATTTAAATCTAAAGGTAAGTTTAAATTTATTATAAGATAGGGATGAGGTAATATTTAATATAAAGTTAGCGGGTTGTTAGGTTTAGGGGTTAATAGGTTAATTTAGTTTATGGTGATGTGGGGGCTGGCGGTTTAGGGGTTAATAACTTTATTTAGTTGCGGTGGTCTCCGTGAGAGGTGGGATAGGGGTTCATTACATAATGTAGGTTGCGGCGGTGTTGGGGGCTGCAGATTAGGGGTTAATAACATAATGTAGGTGGCGGCGGTATAGGGGGTGTAAGATTAGGGGTTAATAACATAATGTAGGTGGCGGAGGGGCTCCGGGAGCGGCGGAATAGGGGTTAATAAGTTGCAGTGGGCTCCGGAGCTGCGGGATAGGGTTAATAACTTTATTTCGTTGCGGCGGGGTCCGGGAGCGACGGGATAGGGGTTAATAACTTTATTTAGTTGCGGCGGGGTCCGGGAGCGGCTAGATAAGGGTTAAACATTTTAGTATAGTGGCGGTGTTTAGTGACAGGGTATAAATAAAGCTGTGAAAAAGCCGAAGAGCAGCGAGATTGATGACTGTTAGTTAACAACAGTCCGCTGCTCATCGCCCCGTACTTGGTGCATGGCTTTTTGACAGCTTTTTTGTTAAAGATGGAGAGCGTATTCAGGTCCGCGGCTGCGATGTTAGGCGATCTTAGGCGAGCGTATTGGTGCCGTTGAATGCAAGTAAGTTGACAACTTGATAAGTAGGCCTCTATGTCAACGATGCGGAATGACCATGTCTAGATTTTATTACATAACTCCACTGTTTGTAGAAAAATATTTGTTGAAAAAGATCGACAAGGCCAATACCTTATATTTATATGCAAAGTCATACTCCCCCTTATGTTATCCAGATGAGTTTTTACATCGCCTCTTAGGACAAGTCGCTTATCTACGGCAGGGGTCTAAAGTAATTTGTGACAATTTCTATGCTAGTGTAGGGGCTAGGCTTTGTTGAGTGAAACTCAGATGCAGGAACTAACTCTAGGAGACTAGAGTAGAAATACAATGAAAGTTTTACTTCAAACAGTCAAAATACCTTGAAGGAAATGTAGAAGAGTGAAAGCAAAATTCAGGCCCAAGGTCACCTAATGAGTCATCAGTCCAGACAGAGCACAGGTGACTACAATAGGGCATAGGTGGGTACAAAGCAGAAAACTGGACACTGGACAGATATCATGAAGGATACAAAGCAGGACACCGGGTAGGATACAAGACAGCAGAGCATAGGTGACCACTGCAGGGTAGAGGTGGATACAAGGCAGATTACTGGATACCAGACAATATATTAGACACCAGGCAGTATACAGGACAGTATACCAGACATGATAACAACATTATACAAGACAGGATACCAAGAAGGATACATGACAGTATACCAGATAGTATACCAACAGGGCAGGATTTCTGGTAGGATACCAAGCAAGATATCTGGCAAGATACAAGGTAGGATATTTGGCAGGAAACAAGGCAGGATACAAGACATGAAACCCGGCCAAAGGTACTTGCCCCTACAATTGTGCAGCCCAGACTGATGGGCTGAGTAAGTTTATATAGGAACTAACATACCTGAGAGCACAGGTGTGAGTTCCTCAAATTAGGCATGGCACCCAGCACATCTCCTAAAGAAAAGCTGATTGTGATCATGTTAAATCGAAAAATAAGCATTTCAGACAGAAAAGGAACGTAAAAGGCGGTAGGGGATAGCTTGAGATCAAGGCCTACATGTCCTTATTTGTTGCAGGTGATATTTTCATTTTGTACAAGTAAAAAAAAATAATCACTGCACAAATATATGCAAGTGTGTATTTAAAGGCATATGAAACCCACATTTTTTCTTTCATGATTCAGCGACAATAACATATAGAAAACGCAAGTTTTTCTTTCATGATTCAGAGACAATAACATATATAGTCCAAAGGAAATCTACTCACATGTTCTTGACCTGTTTATGGCTCTTAGCACTCAAACACATAACTCCACAAATCTGTCATAATGGGTTAAATGAATCACATTTTGGCATACTGGTTCCTTTCTTCATCTTGATTGTTGTGGAATGTTTTTTGGAATAAGCTGTTAAAATAAAAAAAAATAATCTATGTCAATATTTAATAAAAATTACTAATACAAATTATAAAAATACTAATAAATTAAACAAAAACGCATACCAAAGTTAAAACACGACCATATATTCATGACATGTATTAAAGGGACAGTAATTACTGCTAATTAGACTATTTATACACATGCTTCGACCAGAAGGGCAGCAGGGGATGCCAGCAAGATCCTATATGGAGATAGCTGACACCCCCCCCCCATACACACACATTTTAATACTTTTTGAAGCAGTATTTATAGTATAGTAGCAAACTTTATTTATAATCTTTTACTTTCCCTTTCATGAATCTATCATACTGTACACATCTAGACACACATTCAGGGTCTCCTCTAATCTTCTTATGCCTTCATCCGTTTACAGGTAGAGGAGCATTGTTGGTTTTATTTAAAGGGCCATTAAACACTAAATAGATTTCATGAATCTTCCTCTATGGGTGCCGCCATGGTGTAACTTAGGTTACACTGTAGGTATCTAAAAGAGAGTTACTGTACCCGTGTAAACACATTAGCAATGGAAAGCAATAAAAGGTAAATTTCAAAATGGCAGCACCCATTTTTATCAGGAAACTGGGAATAACCTCAATACTATGCCAGACACACAAACCACTAAACCTAAAAATGGAGGGCCTCATAATAAGCACACAAGGGAACCACTGAGGTCCCTGGGCCTGAAGATGGACATATATAAATATATACTGGTGTTTATAGGAGAGACATTGACAGTTCAGTGACATATTGGGCATTTTGTTTTTCCTTGCTTCTACCAGATAAAAAAATAAAAATAAATCTCTACAAATGAAAGGTTTTATGAGGTAATGATAACTTAATAGAAGTATGCGTGTGTAATAAAAGAATGTACTTCTGCTATTAAAAAAGAAAAGACTAATTTAAAATAATGTCCGCAGGGCTGAAGTTGTTTATTGTGGAGGATTATGCTTGAAATGAGCAGACTGTGGTGTCTCACAGCTTCCCTTTATTAGTTGTAGGAGAATATGAGCAGGGAGAAAAACACCTTTCAAGGCATTAATAGAGTAGAGAAATTGTGAAATGGAGCAGGAATACAGCAAGGGAAAGAGAAAAGGTTAATATAATGTAAACTTCACTACCTGCCATAAAGAAAGTAACCAAATAGTCAGTTACATAAGATTATATCAAATCATACAACATAAATACAAATACAGGCCCAGGTGCCAGAACTCCTAACATTAATATTAGTTTCTTAAACAGACAGAATGTATTAATTAATGTATTCATGTAGGAATATTTTATGGTGTTACTAATATACTTCAAAAGCACAATAGTCTTATTGTCTCTGGACCTCCCTTCCTCGTAGATCATCATTAACTTAAAGGGACAGTGTATTACTGTAAAATTAGTTTCTCCTTATTGTGTTCCCAATGACTTGTTATACCAGAAGAAAATGTATGAGAAATTGCTCCTTTATGCTTATCTTTGTAAAACGAATAGCTGGATTTCTTCTTTGAACCACAACCCATCAAAATAGGCTAAGTTTGCAGAGAGATCATACATCCTAATCTTATCACTCAAATGCTTCCCTTTCTTGTCTCTGTCTCTGTACAATACTTAGAAAGACCAATTGAAAATTAAAATTTTAGAACTTTATCGCTCCCCTTCCACACTGGATGTGTAATTTATTCTGCTGGCTTTGTTTATTATCCAGTTTCACCAGTTTTGTATAACCAACATTAATATACTTTTTGCCTCTGCGATTATCTTGTATCTAAGTCTCTGCAGAGTGCAGACTGTCCCCTAATTTAAGTTCTTTTGATAGACATGCCTTTTAGCCAATCTGTGCTGACTCCTAGGTAACTCCACAGGGGTGAGCACAATGTTATCTATGTAGTGCTCTCTAGCTGTAGAAAAATGTCAAATGCACTGAGCTTAGAGGTGGCCTTCAAGGGCTAAGAAATAAACACATGAGTCTACCTAGGTTTAGCTTTCAACAAAGAATACCAAAAGAACAAAGCAAATTTGATGATAAAACTAAATTGGAAACTTGTTTAAAATTGCATGGCCTATCTGAATCATGAAAGTTTAATTTTGACTTGACTGTTCCTTTAAGTATAGACACTTTCAGTATAGGTAGGGATACTGCAGGCAAAATCAGCTATCAAATATGACGATATAAAGGCAAATGAGCTATTTGTAGACAATTTAATACACTCCAGCAGGTAAAATTACTCATTTGCATTATATTAAATTATAGGGCACATCTTTAACTGTGCAGTTTAAAGGGACAGTAAACGTAAAACATAATGTTACATAATTCTGCGCATAGTTCGGAATAATGTAACATTATCTTAGCGTCAGCTTGAAAAAACGAAAGATTTGAGAGTTTTTAGCCCCTAAAGTTATACTTACCTTGTTATTGAACTAAATGTAAAGCGATCCCGCTCTAATCTGGTAGCGGGAATGCGCTACATTTAGTTCAAAAGTGCAATTGGGTGCGCTGTGATTAGATAGTGTGCCTGCTAATCGCTTTTGAAAAGAAGACCTGATCAAAAGAGCCTGGAGAGGAAACAAGGTAATTATATTACTATTTGGGGGCTAAAAACTGTCAAATCTTTTTTTTAAGCTTTTGCTAAGATAATGATACATAATTCTGCACTATGTGTAGAAATATGTAATGTTATTTTTTACATTTACTTTCCCTGATCTCAAAGGTCATGTCTTAAAGGGACAGTGACACCTTGTAATCACAAGGCATTTCTGTTCTGTTACTACAGAACAACATATCAGCCAAGTCTTAAAGGGATATTAAACACTTTGAGATGTTAATATAAAATTATAAACTGCATATATATATATATATATATATATATATATATATATATTTATATATATATATGTTGCGGGTAAAGTCAGATATGCTAGGATTACCCAAACTGCTGTGGGTAAAGCCTGATGTAAGATCATAAATCCCCTCAAACTGATCAAGTCACCACAACAAACATATATACGTTGCACTGTAATACTCCCATCTTCACTATCCTTTTGGCCTCCGCCTGGGAGGTAGAAGGGGGGCGAAGCACCCATTGTAAACCTTATTCCCCAAGGTTCCCTTGGGGTGGATGCTAGAGAATTGGTGGGGCAAAAATAAAATAAAAATAGTGTAGATGGGGGAATTATAGTAGATCGGGCTTTACCCACAGCCGCTTGGGTAATCCTTGCATATATATATACTGTATATATATAAAACACAGAGAAAGTCCAACACTCACTTACAAGCTCTCAGCTAAAATTGAAAGCAAAAATGGAAGGGTCAGTTACTGCATTTCGCAAAAATGGGACAAACCCAGGTACCTTGTCAAGGTCCTTTCCAAAACCTGGGGTCCCTAAAACAGCCACACAATGCAAGCTCTCAATGCAACAAACTGGGAACAAGAGAAGTGCACAGGCTTATGTAATCACCTTAGACATATACAAAACACGGAAGGGGACTGCACTCTCAGACTGGACTGGGTACACATCCCATGACCCTGCAACATGCTCAGCCCTGGGTGCTCAATGGCACTCACAGGAAGCGGTGCTGTCCCCAGAGTCACAGGCAGTTAACCCCAGACAGGCCCATAGGGAGAATTACAAAACAAATTAATACAACACACAGAGAAAGTCCAGCACTCACTTACAAGCTCTCAGTTAAGATTAAAAGCAAAAATGGAAGGGTTAGTTACCGCATTTGGTCAAATGGGACAAGCCCAGGTACCTTGTAAAGGTCCCTTCCAAAACCTTCGGTCTCTAAAACAGCCACACAATGCAAGCTCTCAATCCAACTGTGATCCTGTTCATCCATCCTGGAAATGATGGTAGGTAAAGGTGGATTATTAGCACCATCAGGATTCATGGCCCTTGCGTAATGTCAGGGTGCCAGGAATCAGACTGAGACGAGAAGTGCAAAAATAATCACACCTTTATTAATAGTAAAAAATAATAAAAACTCCACAAATCAAACAACAAGCCAGGAGTCAAAACCAGAGCGGGTAGTCAGACAAGCTGAGTCAGGAGCCATAGTAAATAGTCAGACGTGCCAGAATCAGGAACAAAGAGAACAGTAGAGTCAGGAACAAGCCAGGGATCAGGAACCAGGAGGGACGTTAGACAGCCAGGTAATACACAGGAACTGGAATTTACAAACAGATCTGAGACAATGCAAGGGCAAAGCATACTGAACAGAGGCACTTTAAATAATAAGTGATGACATCACAATTCTGAGACTGCAACCTGTCTCATATGGATGATGTACACCAGTCTGGCCATAAAAGGGTGTGCAGGAAATGAGTAGCATCACACACTATGCACCAGAGTCAGCAAGAGAGGTGAGTAAAATGGCTGCCAGCAGCACATGGCAAACAAAGCAGGGGAAAAAAAAACCTGACAGTACCCTCCCCTCAACGACCCCTCCCCCGCGGGAGGACAAAAGGCTTATTGGGGAAAAGAGCATGGAAGACACGGAGGAGGGTGGAAGCATGAACATCAGAGGAGGGAACCCATGAACGCTCCTCCGGACTGTAACCAAATACTGTATGCGGCCCCTGGACATACAAGAGTCAATAATGCTGCTGACTTCATATTTTTCATGGTTATCAACAAAGATAGGACGGGGATGAGGCAACACAGTGGTAAACGGATTACAAACCAATGGTTTCAAGAGGGAGACATGAAAAACATTGGAGATGCACATTGCAGGAGGAAGGTCAAGAGCGTAGGGCACAGGATTAACCCGTCGGAGTATTCGAAAAGGATCAACATAACGGGGAGCCAGTTTATTGGAAGGCACACGAAGGTTCAAGTTGCGGGAGGACAGCCAAACCTTCTCACCAACCTGATAGGAAGGTGCGGGCAGACACCTACGATCAGCCTGGAACTTTTGACACTGCAAAGAACGATGAAGGTAATCCTGAATCTGCACCCACGTGGAACGGAGTTGCCGGAGATGCTCCTCCAAAGCTGGAATGGTTGAAACCCATAATTCGCCATGAACGGGGATAACATGGAGGAAGCATTAATAGTACTATTACTATGACATTTTAGAAAAAAAAGGTCAACCACCATAAGGATAAAAGTATTGCCATTGGAAACAGGGAGCTCGAGAATGAAGTCCATGGAAAGATGTGTCCAAGGACGCTCAACATTAGCAATAGGTTGAAGAAGACCCACAGGAAGACATCGAGGAGTCTTATTCTGTGCACAAACTGAGCAGGAGGCAACATACGCAGCAACATCTTAACGAAGACCTGGCCACCAGAATTGTCAAGTGACAGACCAAATCATTTGGTTCTTGACTGGGTGACCTGCGGCTTTAGGATAGTGGTAAGTGTGCAAAAGTTTTCTCAGGAACAAAACACTTACCACTAGGTTTCTCACTAGGTGCATTGATTTGTGCAGCCAGGATCTCCTCCCCCAAGGAAGAAGTCAAATTAGTATGTATGGTAGCCAAAATAAGGCCAGGAGGTATAACTGGAGTAGGTACAGACTCCTCCTTGGACAGAGGTGAAAATTGTTGAGAGAGAGCATCAGCTCTAACATTCTTACTACCAGGCAGGTAAGAGACCACATAATTAAACCGAGACAAAAATAGCGCCCATCTGGCCTGTCAGGGTGACAAACGTTTTGCTTCAGATAAATAAGTTAAATTCTTGTGGTCAGTAAGAATGAGTACTGGTACGCTAGTACCCCCGAAAAGATGCCTCCATTCCTTGAGTGCCAAAATTATGTCCAGTAATTCCCTGTCGCCAATTTCATAATTGCACTCCGCTGGAGACAATTTCTTAGAGAAGAAACCGCACGGATGCAAGGAACCATCAGGCGTAGGACGTTGAGACAAGAGGGTACCTACTCCAGTCTCAGACGCATCGACCTCAAGAACGAAAGGCAGGACAGGGTTAGGATGAGCCAGAAATGGAGCGGAACCAAAGGCAGTCTTAAGGCTATCAAAGGCATAAAATGGCAGTAGGTAACCAATGGAGTGGATCATTCTCTTTACGGGTCATGTCTGTGATAGGTTTGACCAAGGAAGAAAAGTTTTTAATAAACTTCCTATAGTAATTGGCAAACCCCAAAAAATGTTGAATAGACCGAAGACCAACTGGGCGAGGCCACTGCAGAACTGCAGACAACTTGTCAGGATCCATGGAGAACCCTGCAATGGAGATAACATAACCTAGGAAGGTTACTTGAGTCTGATGGAACTCACATTTCTCGAGTTTACAAAACAGGCCGTTCTCACGTAGTCTCTGAAGAATCTGTGTAACATCAGAACGATGAGCCTCAGTGTGGGTGAGTGTATGAATATGTCGTCTAAATACACCACAACACACTGTTGCAACATATCTCGTAGGACATCATTAATAAATTCCTGGAAAACAGCAGGAGCATTACACAGGCCAAAGGGCATTACAAGATACTCATAATGCCCGCTCCTGGTGTTAAATGCTGTTTTCTATTCGTGGCCCTCCTTGATCCTAACAAGATTGTACGGTCCTCTCAAATCAAGTTTAGAAAAGACTCATTTGCTAACAATTAGCCATATTATTGGACAGTAGTCTATTCTGAATAAGTATATCGTATGATATTATCTATGTGAGAGCACTCAGGAGTGCTATATGTGTATTCTTGTTGAGGTGAGTGGTTACTCCCCTCAAACCTAGTTAATGTACTTTCTTTAATACACAGCACCAAACCCCTAGTTCAGGTTATTACACCTGAGTATCCCTTTGATAGGGCAGCAGTGCTCATTGATGTCCCAGTAGTGCCATTGGTTCCTCTCTTTTTGTTCTCAAAACTGTGACCAAAGGTTTCTCCTTTAGTGGTTCCGGGGACGAGGATAAACCAAACAAGGTCTGCACCCGACAGAACCTTAGGTGTGAGCATTTTTCCGGCTGTGTAGGACAAGACTTCAAAAGGTGGCCCTGTAACCCACAATAGAGACAGAACCCCTCCCTCCTCCTAAAGGCCCTCTCCGTTGCGGAGAGACGCATGAATCCCAACTGCATCAGCTCAGCAGTACCTGGTGACTCTGGACCAGGAGGCATGGGAGGAGAGGGAGGCATGGGTGGGAACGAACACATAGGAGACAACGGAACAGGAGGCTTCCGGAAGCGCTCCTTGAAAGAGGGCCTCTCTCTGAGTCTTATGTCAATTAGGATAAATAAAAAAAAACACCAATGCCTCAAGATCCTCTGGTAAATCTCTGGCAGCAACTTCGTCTTTAATCGCATCAGAGAGCCCATGAAAGAAGGCGGCAACAAGGGCTTCATTGTTCCAACATACCTCTGCGGCAAACGTACAGAACTCAATGGCATACGGAGCAACAGATCTTGTACCTTGCTGAATGGACATACGTCATTTAGCAGCAGAGGAGGAGCGAGCCCGGAACATCAAATACGCTTTGAAAGGAGGCCACAAATTCAGGGTAATTTGAAATCACAGGTTTATTAGTCTCCCACAAGCGATTAGCCCAGACAAGAGCTGTGTCAGAGAGTAATGAGATGAGAAATCCCAACTTAGCTCTGTCAGAGGGAAACGCCTGAGGTAACATCTAAAAGTAAATGCCCACTTGGTTCAAAAACCCTCTGCATTGAATAAGATCACCTCCATATCGCTGAGGTAGAGGTGCAGAACCGGACATGCTCCTGGTAGGCATAGGTGCAGCAGCCGAAACAGGAGCAGCCATAACTTGCGGGACACTTTGGTCCAAATGTGCAGTGTGAGTCAGCAGGGTTTGCAGGGCTAGTGAAAATTCATCCAAGCGGTTATCCTGTTCATCCATCCAGGAAATGATGGTAGGTAAAAATGGATTATTAGCACCATCAGGATTCATGGCCTTGCGTAATGTCAGGGTGCCAGGATTCAGACTGAGATGAGAAGTGCAAAAATAATCACACCTTTATTAATAGCAAAAAAATAATAAAAAGTCCACAAGTCAAATAACAAGTCAGGAGTCAAAACCAGAGCTGGTAGTCAGACGAGCCGAGTCAGGAGCCAAAGTGAATAGTCAGACGAGCCGAGTCAGGAGCCAAAGCGACTAGTCAGACGAGCCAGAATCAGGAACAAGGAGATTAGTAGAGTCAGGAACAAGCCAGGGATCAGGAACCAGGAGGGACATCAGACAGCCAGGTAATACACAGGAACTGGAACTCACAAACAGATCTAAGACAATGCAAGGGCAAAGCATACTGAACAGAGGCCCTTTAAATAATAAGTGATGACATCACAATTCTGAGACTGCAACCTGTCTCACATGGATGATGTACACCAGTCTGGCCATAAAAGTGCATGCAGGAAATTAGCAACATCACACACTATGCACCAGAGTCAGCAAGAGAGGTGAGTAAAATGGCTTCCAGCAGCACATGACAAAAAAACAGGGAAAAAACCCCTACACCAACAAACTGGGAACAAGTGAAGGGTTCTATAGAACAAAACAACAACAACAAAAATACAGGCATATCACAAGCATTACAATAAGGTTTTGACAAGGATTTTGATAGTACTTCACAAAGGTAAAACATATGTGGCCAAAGAGAAAGTTAACCAACAGATAACTAAAGGGACACTGAACCCAATTTTTTTATTTCATGATTCAGATAGAAGATGCAATTTTAAGAAACTTTCTAATTTACTCCTATTATCAGTTTTTCTTTGTTCTCTTGCTATCTTTATTTAAAAAATAAGGCATCAAAGCTTTTTTTGGGGGGTTCAGAACTCTGGATAGCACTTTTTTATTGGTGGATGAATTTATCCACCAATCAGCAAGAACAACCCAGGTTGTTCACCAAAAATGGGCCGGCATCTAAACTTACATTCTTGCATTTCAAATAAAGATACCAAGAGAATTAAGAAAATTTTATAATAGGAGTAAATTAGAAAGTTGCTTAAAATGTCATGCTCTATCTGAATCACAAAAGTAAAATTTGGGGTTCAGTGTCCCTTAAAGGGATAAAAAACATCTTGTAATTATAACATTTCTGTTGTATTGATAAACAATAACATATCAGCCAAGTCTCAACCAGTGACGTGCAGTAGTAGGAGGCAGGGGAGGCAGTGCCTACCCTGTCCAATGAGGGAAAAAAAAGTTTTAAAATAATATTTATTAAAAAAAAAAAGTGTTTTTTATTTTATTAATTTTTTGGCCACACCCACCCCTCGCCCCAAGGGTACCCCCCCACCCCCATGGCGATAACTATTACTAGTAGAGACACTGTGCGCTTGCGCTGCAAAAGTCACCATCATCCATTGTTGCGCAATTAGGAGGCAGTGAGCCGGTCCGCTGCCCTCCATTAATTGCGCAACATGGATCTAAGTAAGTGTTGACTGCTCACATAGAGCAGCGCCACCCACTGGTGACTCGCTGGGCCCTCATACAAGCTCCAATGGAGGCGGTTCTCAAAACCGCCTCCATGATGGAGCTACTCTTTCAGCCAATCAGCATTCAGCACTGCGGGGAGGCGTGCCTGCTGGGCTGCTGAGTGTGGGTCCTGTGATGTTGGGTTTACTTCGAGCCGACACAGTCAGACTTCAGGCGGGAAGACTCAGTACAGGAGGGAGCTGCTGCTACTGGTGGGAAGGAGAGACTGCTGCCTCCTGTGACATGTGATCATCCATCTTAAGCCAGGATTCAAGAAATTGGACAGCGACTTCAAGGGATCAGCTGCTGCCCTGCCCTACTACTTAACCGGTAAGTAATTGAGACTGACTGTCTACAAAAAAAATAAAAAAATCTGCCTTCTGCATATTAAGTGCCCTCTGGGCTGACAGTGGGGACTCTGGGGCTTATGGGGTTTACAGGGGTGCTGCAGCTGATTGGAGTTACAGGGTGTGCTGAGGCTCATGGGGGTTACAGAGGGTGCTGAGGCTGATGGGGGTTACAGAGGGGACGCTGAGGCTGATTGGGGTTACAAGGGGGACCCTGGGGCTAATAGGGTTTATACAGGGTGGAGTGCTGAGGCTGATTGGGGTTACAAGGGGGGACCCTGGGGCTAATGGTGTTTACACAGGGTGGGGGTGCTGAGGCTGATGGGGTTACAGGGGCTGCTGAGGCTGATTGGGTTACAGGGGGGCCCTGGGGCTAATGAGGTTTACAGGGTGTGGGTGCTGAGGCTGATTGGGGTTACAGGGGGCCCTGGGGCTGATGGGGTTTACAGGGGGGTGATGAGGCTGATTGGGAATACAGGGGGGTGTTGAGGCTGATTGGGATTACAGGGGGGGCTGGGCCTGATGGGGTTTACAGGGGGGACCCTGGGTCTAATGGGGTTTACACAGGGTGGGGGTGCTGAGGCTGATTGGGGTTACAAGGGGGGACCCTGGGGCTAATGGGGTTTACACAGGGTGGGGGTGCTGAGGCTGATTTGGGTTACAGGGGGTGCTGAGGCTGATTGGGATTACAGGGGGGGCCCTGGGGCTAATGGGGTTTACACAGGGTGGGGGTGCTGAGGCTGATTGAGATTACAGGGGGGGGCCCTGGGTATAATGGGGTTTACACAGGGTGGGGGTGCTGAGGCTGATTGGGGTTACAAGGGAGGACCTTGGGGCTAATGGGGTTTACACAGGGTGAGGGTGCTGTGGCTGATTGGGGTTACAGGAGGGCCCTGTGGCTGATGGGCGTTACAGGGGTGCTAAGGGTGATTGGGATTACAGGGGGGCACTGGGGTTTACAGGGTGGGGGTGCTGAGTCTGATTGGGGTTACAGGGGGAGCCTGGGGCTGATGGGGATTACAGGGGGGTGATGATGCCGATTGGGGTTACCCTGGGGCTGATGGTGGTTACAGGGGGGTGATGATGCTGATTGGGGTCACAGGGGGGCCCTGGGGCTGATGGGGGTGCTGGGGCTGATTGGGTTTACAGGGGGGACTGGGGCTGATTGGGGTTACAGGGGGGGCCCTGGGGCTGATGGTGGTCACAGGGGGTTGATGAGGCTGATGCTGGTTACAGAGGGGAGGGCACCAAGGCTGATTGGGGTTAAAAGGGGGACCCTGGGGCTGATGGGGTTTACAGGGGGGTTGATAAGGATGATTGGGGTTACAGGGAAGGGGCCCTGGGGCTGATGGTGTTTACAGGGGGTGCTGAGACTGACTGGGGTTACAGGGGGAGCTGAGGCTGATTGGGGTTACAGGGGGACCCTGGGGCTGATGGTGGTTACAGGGGGGTGATGATGCTGATTGGGGTTACAGGGGGGGCCCTGATTGGGGTTACAGGGGGGGCCTGGCGCTGATTGGGGGGTGCTGGGGCAGATTGGTTTTACAGGGGGGGCTGGGGCTGATTGGGGTTGCAGGGGGGTGCTGAGGCTTATTGGGGTTACAGGGGGGGCCCTGGGGCTGATGGTGGTTACAGGGGTTTGATGAGGCTGATTGGGGTTATAGGGGGTTCCAGGGGGGCCCAGGGACTGATGGTGGTCACAGGGGGGGCAGGGACTGATGGTGGTTTCAGGGCGGTGCTGAGGCTGGTTAGGGTAATCACTATCAAACTCAGATCCACCCCTGTAACCCCAATCAGCCTAAGTACCCCCCTGTAATGTAACCCCCATCAGCCTCAGCACCCTCCTGTAATATAACCCCCATCAGCCTCAGCACCCCCCCTGTAAACCCCATCAGCCCTGGGGCCCCCATGTAACCCCCATTAGCCACAGGGTCCCCCTTGTAATACCAATCTGCCTCAGCACCCCCCCCCCTGTAAAACCCATCAGCCCCAGGGCCCCTCCTGTAATTAGTATGTAGGATAGCCTTATGCTTATCCCAGGCATTAATTAGTATTTATTTATTTAATTTAGTATAGTAGATAATTTTTTTTTATTTTGGTATCCTTTGTTTAAAAGCATACCT